>NC_044062.1:23486151-23558651 GCF_902167405.1 Gadus morhua | reverse complement strand
AGAGGAAAGGAGGAAGAGCAGGGTAAGAAGGGGAGGGAGAGGAGAAAGGGGAGGAGGGGGAGGGGGAGGGCAGGGGGGGAGGGAGAGGAGAGGAGGAAGGGCAGGGCAAGAAGGGGAGGGAGAGGAGTAAGGGGAGGAGGGGGAGGGGGAGGGCAGGGGGGGAGGGAGAGGAGAGGAGGAAGGGCAGGGCAAGAAGGGGAGGGAGAGGAGTAAGGGGAGGAGGGGAAGGGGGAGGGAGAGGAGAGGAGGAAGGGCAGGGCAAGGAGGGGAGGGAGAGGAGTAATGGGGGGACGGGGAGGGCAGGGGGGGAGGGAGAGGAGAGGAGGAAGGGGAGGGAGGGGAGGAGGGGGGTGGGAGAGGAGAAAGGGGAGGAGGGGGAGGAGAGGAGGGAGGGGAGGGAGGGGGAGGGGTGAGGGAGAGGACGAGTGGGCAGGGAGAGGAGAGGAGAGGAGGAGAGGGGAGGAGGAAGGGGATGGAGGGTAGGAGTGAGGGAAGGAGGCAGATGGGAAGGAGGGGAGGACAGAGGGGGGAGAGAATGGGAGGGGGAGGAGGAAGAGGGGAGGGACGAGAGGAGGAGGAAGGAGAGGAGGAGAGAGGGGGAGGGGAAATAGTAGAGGAGGAGGAGGAGGAGGAGGGGAGGGAGGAGAGAAGGAGAAGGGACAGTGTGGGGGAAGGGAATGAGGAAAAATCTTGAAAGTGAGCAGAGAGAAGAGAGAGACATGGACGCAACAGTGTCCATAGTTCCAAAACACAGGACACATCACATAAATATTAATACCATATGTTTGTGTGTGTGTGTGTGTGTGTGTGTGTGTTTGTGTTGTGTGTAGTGGATCTGATCAGCATCGATCGCCGCAGCCCCGACCAGGAGGCGCTCTGTGTGGAGCGGGCCAGGACCCTGGCCCTGCAGTTCCAAGAGAAGGTCCAGGCCTCTGAGGACTACATGTGGAGCCCTTCTGCAGCGGCAAGCACCAGGTGGGCTATGGGGGTGGAGCCAGCACAAGTTGGGCTAGGGGGGTGGAGCCAGCACCAGGGAGGGATGTGGAGCCAGCACAAGATGGGATAGGGGGGCGGAGCCAGCAGCAGGTCGGCTAGGGGGATGGAGCCAGCACCAGGGAGGGGGGTGGAGCCAGCACCAGTGGGGATAGGGGGCGGAGCCAGCACCAGGGGGTGGAGCCAACACCAGGGAGGGGGGTGGAGCCAGCACCAGGGAGGGGGGTGGAGCCAGCACCAGGTGGGATAGGGGGCGGAGCCAGCACCAGGGGGTGGAGCCAGCACCAGGGAGGGGGGGTGGAGCCAGCACCAGGGAGGGGGGGTGGAGCCAGCACCAGGTGGGATAGGGGGATGGAGTCAGCACCAGGTGGGATAGGGGGGTGGAGCCAGCAGCAGGTGGGATAGGTGGGTGGAGTCAGCACCAGGTGGGGGGATGAAGGGCATTCAGCTGGCCTTGTGAGATCATCCTGATCTCAGAGCGGCCATTGGTTAACTACTCAGATTTTATTTGGATGGTTACCGTTGTGCTCCTCATTTACACTTGTTTAATGTAATGTGTTTATGATCTCCTTAAGTCCTCTCCTCTTCTCCAGCTCCCTGCCGGTCGCTGCAGGAAACGGAACAGAGGTTGTCACCGTCGGCATGCAGAAAGACCACCTGCCCGGCAGACTGCATCAGTTCAATGTGCTGATCAGGCAGGCCACACACACCACACACCACACACACAGTGGTAACCCGGTACGGCAGAGGGGACTCACACTAAGGACCAGGCAGGGAATGAGGGTCCAAAGCCTCAAACGGCAGTTTATTTTCGCTCGGTGGCAAACAATCCAACAGGTTACACAAGCGCACGAGGTACATCAGAACAGGGGGTCGCTCGAGACGTGGTCTACGTGTCCGCCGTGCGGCTCACTCCACGGAGTCTGGTTCTTCGGTGTCCTCCTTTCTTCCACTCGACTGGCCTCCTTCTGTTTGTCGGTGGCCTCCTTTTAACAGCTGGGTGCCTCCTGCCCAGGTGTTCCTCGTTCTCCCGATTGCGGCTCTCGGGAGGTCGGGATTTGTCGCCGGCCGTTGGCCACCGGCGGTATATCCCGGCCTCGACTCTCCCGGCTAGGGGGCGTGGCACCGGGGGAATGCCACAACACACACACAAAAACACACACACACACACACACACACAAACACACAAGCACGCTCAAAGACCAACCACACACACACACAGGCACACACACAGGCACACACACACACACGGTCACAGACACACACACACGCACATGCAAACGCACAAACACACGCACACAGGCCTTAACACCGTCTTTCTCCCATCCACAGACGCCACATGTACAATGACTTCCGAGACCTGGTCACCCTATTGGTTCACGGCTTGGAGGCCCTGCTCATGTCCCTGCTGGTTGGTTGTCTCTACTATGGGTTGGGGCCAGAGCGCCTGTCCATCCAGGACACCGTGGCCCTCCTCTACATGATCGGAGCTCTCACCCCATTCGCTGTGGTGCTGGACGTCATAGCCAAATGTGAGCCAATAGGAACACTGGGACCTAGAACGCACCAATGGGAGACCACCATTAAATCTTAGTGTATGTTTAGGCTAGAAGGAAAATGTTAAGCTTTGAATTCCCAAATGAAAAGAGAATAGAGAAGCAATTAGCATAGCAAGAAGCATTGATGGCCATGGAATAAAAGAAGAGAATCGAATCTCATAATTCACGTATAAGACCCCCTTTTCACCTGGCCTTTATACGTGTTTTGGGAAGTCAGATATGAAGCCGGCATCCAAGACGCAAAAGTGACATGTTAGCATTCTGACAAAGGTATGTTAATAGTGGGTTAGAGGGGGTGCTGGGAGTGGAGGTGATAGATTGCAGTGGTCAGATGAAAGATGAGATCATTTGAACATCGGTCCTGATATTTTGATCAGTCATGTGGAGCCATAATCAGAGTCCACTGAAGTCCAGCCAACAGCATGAAACTCGTTCTGAGTTCAAGGTCAAGTCAAGTCATAAAGAAATCGGCTCCAATGTCACAGGCTAACAAATCTTATCCGGCTGTAAATCAATAACTTTTATGATCGACTTTTATTTGTATTCATTTGTTTTACCTTACACATCACCGTCTATTTTCATTCAGGTCACACAGAGAGAGCCATGCTCTATCATGAGTTAGAGGACGGGCTGTACTCTGTCACCTCTTACTTCTTCGCCAAGGTAAGACATCACCTAATGGTCAGACAAAAACTATGTAAAGACACTAACTAGTGGTAAGACACAAACTATTGGTAAGAAACAAACTTTGGAAAGACACTAACTAGTGGTAAGACACTAACTAGTGGTAAGACACAAACTATTGGTAAGAAACCAACTTTGGAAAGACACTAACTAGTGGTAAGACACTAACTAGTGGAAAGACGCAAACTAGTGGTAAGACATTAACAGGTCACAAACTAGTGGTAAAACACTAACTAATGATAAAACACCAGCCGGTGGCAAAAAAAATATCCAGATCTGTCCACCAGGGGGCAGTATTGATCCGCTAGACGGACAACTCCTAACCAATGCAACTGACCTCCATCCCAATCGGTCTGTTTTGCTTCAAATATTACACGGCTATTTAAATGCATACGCTTACAGCAGGCAGCTTCTAAGCAGTGTAAATATTCTATAAGGTCACATCTGGTGTCTGCAGATCAGATACTGGCACTGTTTGAATGTGGCTCTAGATCTAGATGTGATCTGATCTCAGGCCATACAAACGCAAAATGAAAATCAGCCGGTCATTCATTTGAATGCCTATCTCTCTCTCTCCATACCAACCTGTTGCTATGGAGGCTGCTGTGTCCAGTCCAGGACAGTGAACTGCTGTTTGCTATGGAGTTTCTTTAGTTTATTGATTTCTTTTGTATTTATACATTCTTTGTTCACTTTCATTTCTATAGTTTAGTCTCTGTATTGTCCTAATGAAGCCTGTGTCCCTTGTTTTAACTGTTTAATCTCTATAGTTCTGTATCTGTGTGTGCCTAATGAAGCCTGGGTCTCTAGTTTTAATCTATATCGTTGTGTTTATGTATGGTCCTATGAAGCCAGTGTCCTTTGTATTAATCTCTATCGTTGCGTCACTGTATGGTCCTCATAACGTCTGCCTCGCTCCAGGTGCTGGGCGAGCTCCCGGAGCACTGTGCCTTCACGCTGGTCTACGGCCTGCCCATCTACTGGCTGGCCGGGCTCAACGCGGCCCCCGACCGCTTCCTGCTCAGCTTCATGCTGGTGTGGCTCATGGTGTACTGCAGCCGCTGCATGGCGCTGTTCGTGGCCGCGTCGCTGCCCACCCTGCAGACCTCCGCCTTCATGGGCAACGCCTTCTTCACCATCTTCTACCTCACCGGGGGCTTCGTCATCAACCTGGAGAACATGTGGCTCGGTAAGGGGTGGGGCGCGATGATCTTCAGGTCTTCTCACTCTCACTCAGCGTCTCCTCCTCCTCCTCCTCTTCCTCCCACTCAGCGTCTCCTCCTCCTCTTCCTCTCACTCAAGCTCTCCTCTCTTCTTCTCACTCAACGCCTCCTCCGCATCCTCTTTCTCCAACCGTCTTCCACCTCCTTCTCTTCTCTCCTTCTTCAACTCTGTGTTGGTGATGATCACAGGAGTTGGAGAACAGAAAAGGGAGAAAAGATCAAGGGGGCTAGGGAGAGAGGGAGAGAGAGAGAGAGGAAGAGGGAGAGAGAGAGAGAGAGAGAGAGAGCTAGAGAGCGAAAAAGAGAGCAAGAGCAAGAGAAAGAGAGAGAGCAAGAGGATCAGAATCTCCCTCTTTGTTTACCCTGTGTGTTTATACGTACATCATATGCAGCACGACTGCTAGGCTTTCCTTCCCACAACAAGACTAATAACGACCAACAAACATATTAATAATGACTTAGGAAGACAGCAGCAGAAACATACGTATTTGTGTGTGTGTGTGTGTGTGTGTGTGTGTGTGTGTGTGTGTGTGTGTGTGTGTGTGTGTGCGTGTGTTACCAGGCGCCTCGTGGCTGTCTCATGCCTCCTTCATGCGCTGGGGCTTTCAGGGCATGCTGCTGGTGCAGTTTGAAGGAAACATGTACCCTGTCTCCCTCGGCAACTTCTCCCTCAACATCGACGGCATTTACGTGAGTGGGACCGCAGGCCAACACCGGTTACCTTACAGCCCTAGTCAGGGTTTACACTTAGTACCAGCCTAATCAGTTCATATCTTCTTAACTATTTAATGATGCTTAAAAAGGTAAATGACGATAAAATGTAATAGAACAAGAATACAATGTGTGAAAATTCAAAATCCTTACAAAAGAAAGGTGCTTGTGACTGATGATCAGGTGGTGGAGTCCATGAACATGAACCAGTACCCCTTGTACGCCTGCTACCTGGTGCTGCTGGCCGTCTGTCTGGCCTTCATCCTCCTCTACTACCTGTCACTCAGATTCATCAAGCAGAAGTCAACGCAGGACTGGTGAAGGATCAACAAACAGCATGTGACTAGTCTGGTTCAACATTGCACTTATTCATTTTATTTTATTTTAATTAGGAAACTATTACAGGAACAAAACTCGATTTTGATGCTTAGGACAATTCTATATTTTTTTTCTTTCGGATAGACTAAAATGTGTGTAATAATCTTTTGAAATACATTTATCTTTGTCTGTTTTGGTTATTGTCAATTAATGAAACTCATTCAACTTATTTCGCACTCTTGCAATGCATTTCAAGTTCAAATCAGATCACAGGTTCGATCAGCGTTGGCTGCAGTACCGCTGTCAACCGATGGGTGTCAGCAGAGTACTGCTGCTGGTTAAGGCTATCAGTGTCATTTAGAGATTGAGCCTCTTGTTGTCTTGGCAAGTGATTAGGGTTTGGAAGATATCCATCTGTGGCTTTAGCTTATACCATTTTCAATCCTTTTTTTCTCCTAAAGGCTTAATCTTTTTATTTTTGTATCTATAAGGTTATTAAGCTTAACAATGTGTGTGCCAGCATGGAGAGCAAGTGAAAGCCGAGCAGATTTCTTAAGTCACACTTAGCAGGAGCTTGTGTTCGTGGCAACTTCATAGATTGCAGATTATGTAACCATTTGTTTTTCCCCCAGTGGCAGAATACATCTGTATAATAAAAACATAACATCCACCTTCTCCAATGACCCAGTTAATTTTTATTCTACACTACAGCATGTAGGAATGATCATATACATCCAATCATAGTTTTATTATTTTTAATGATATCACATGAGAAGGAACAGAAAAACCATTGATGCCATTTCCTAAAAAGCTTTGTGGCATTTAATTCTTAACAATATAATAATATTGAATAATACTTAAATAATTATGTAATATAATAGATCAACTATAATACAAGTACAACTAGACCTCAAGAAGGTTGACAATGAAAACAGGTACACCGTACTCCCTGTATCTCCATGGAGACACAATAAACAAGCCTTACCCAGGGGATTGAAGAGTGGCTGATCTTAAAGAGATTCTAAAGAGCGGATCTTAAAGAGCCTCTGATCTTATAGAGATCTTAAAGATCTGATCTTCAAGAACAGCATCCAGCTAGTCTAGGCCCAGGCCTTGCTACAAAGTTTTAAATTAGTTATTGCCTTTTCATTGATACGAGTACGCACTACTTACCAGTACTTAAGTATTTCACCTATGGGATATTTAGAGGTCACACAATAGATAAACTAGCCTTTAGAATGCAGAAACTGCGACATTGTAACACTGAGGTTTGGATGATTACAATGAGGTTAACAGACTCACTATATGAACTACAATCAAACAGGGAACCGTATTCACCACAATGTTTATTAGCATAAATACCCTCTTTCATGTTTTACATATTCAACAATTCCATCATCATAGGACAGATGCTTACATCCTACAGTAACAACACCATCTTTCACATTTCAATTCAAACAACTTGTATAAAAAAAACTAAAATACACAGACATCACCAAGTGGGGGGAGAAGTGAGAGGGTGTGTGTGTGGTCGGAAGTCTTCATGTTCACTCTTCACTCCTGGGACTGGCTAACACTCTCCCTCAGCTTGTCAGAGTAAAACTTAAAGCTCTCCTGGAATAAAGGGAAACAAAGAAGAGTACAAGTGGAAACATTAGTTAGGTTTTATGCCGTAGTTGCCGTCTGTCAACCACATATCTGCGTCTCTCTCGGCGAGTGTGTGTGTCCCTGTGTGTGTTTGTGTGTGTGTCCCTGTGTGTGTGTGTGTGTGTGTCCCTGTGTGTGTGTGTCCGTGCGTGTGTGTGTCCGTGTGTCCGTGCGTGTGTGTGTCCGTGTGTGTGTGTGTGTGTGTGTGTGTGTGTGTGTGTGTGTGTGTGTGTGTGTGTGTGTGTGTGTGTGTGTGTGTGTGTGTGTGTGTGTGTGTGTGTGTGTGTGTGTTTGTGCGTCTGCGTCTGCGTCTCTGTGTGCGTGTCCCTGTGTTTGTCTGTGCAAATCCCTCTAAATACACGAGAGCTTCACACCACAGCTCCCTTAAGGCCGGCTTATTAAACACTGGGCCTTTAGTGTTGGGGCCTTTATTAGTGCAGATATTCATGAGGATAAGTAAAGCAGGAGAGCGACAGCGAGCGAGAGAATGAGCGACTGGTATGGATTAAATTCTCCTTTGACACTTTCTCCTGGGATGGCTACTAGTCATCAACTGTGTACAACAAACAAGACACTAAAGTACTTCTAAAGTCCTGTGTGTGTCAAGGAGTGTAGGACCAATAGGAGAAGAAGGTAACCATTATCATGTATGGAGTCCATACCAAACACAGCTGAAGCTGCCCTCCAACCTAGTCTGGTGTGAGCAAACCTTGACTTTTGGGACTCTCCCTTACATAAGTACTGCACACACAATACAAGTGTGCCATTATCAAATACAAAACACAAAATGAGCTTATTGCTGCTTTAGATCTAAGGGCCCTTGAAGCTGGTATTTCCAAATAGGTCAACTTCATTGACAAAATTACAATGTTTTCCATCAAAGGAAATGAGTCCCGATAAATAATAAAGTTTGCAGCCATGCGAGTGTTTAGAAGTGGCCCTACAGTGAAACCCACAGCCTCCGCCGGAGCAGAGGAGAGGAGGTGATTCTGACGTGCCCCGCCTCCTCCCCTCCTCAAACCTCCCACCAAAAAAACAGCAATTACTTCACCTTTCTGACAAGCTGTGAATTATGTAGAGTGTGTGTGTGTGTCTGTGTCTGTGTGTGTGTGTGTGTGTGTTCTCTGTCTCTATCCATCTATATCTCTGCGGAGGCACTGCAGGTGAGTGAGGAGAGGAGGAAGAGGGGGCTCACTCCTGCACTTGCCTCGAGGGGACAGCAAAGCAGTGCTTTGCTTGTGTCTGTGTGTGTGTACACACTATTTGTGTGCGTGTGTCAACATTCTTTGGCCAAAAATAGAGCAACATCAGCAGCTTACAAAATGCTCAAAACACCCTGAAACACACGGCAGGGCACAAACCGTAACAAAGCACACATTAGCCGTGCCATGGCATGTACAGAGGCTGTCTCCTGGCAAGGTGTTGATGTAATGAACATGCAGGAGGAGAGAGGAACGCCACAGAGCAATCTATTTCAATACATGACTTTTTACTATTGATGTTCTAGACTAGCTGTTTGGAAACACAAAAGCCTTCTGCAAACGTATCATAATAATAATGTGTATTGCGTTAGTATTCCAATGTCGCGATGACCTTTCAGTGTTCTAAAGAGCCGAGTTGTAAAAGTTCCCTTTGAATGGTTAGAAAACGTCAGAATCACAGCGCCTTCAAACGCCCCAGAACAGAGTGGAATGGCTGTGTGTGTAGGTGTGTGTAACTGTGCATGTAGTTGCGTGTGTAGGTGCGTGTAGCGGTGTGCGTAGGCGTGTGTAGCTGTGTGTGCGTATGCGTGTGCGTCCAGGAGACTCACAGGGGGCTCGGGGAAGGGCAGTGCCTCTCCGGCATTGCGGTACAGCACTGCCAATCGTTTGAGTGACAGCTCATGGACAGACACGCCTTCCGCCTCCATCTGGTCAAACAGAGCCTTGGCAGAGGACAGATCGTTATCCACACCTGGGTGGGGAACGCAAACGTTAGGAGAAGCAGCACAACAAACTTCTGAGTTCAATTTCATATCATTTGTGAATGTAATCAAGTGTGTGAGAGTGCAAGAGCGCGCTCGTGTGTGTGTGTGTGTGTGCGTGTGTGCGTGCAAGAGTCGTTCTGCGAGAGGTCACCATGGAGAAGTAGTTTGTCGGTCAGAGAGAGGAGGAGGAGTGACAGAGCGGAGGACAGGGCAGACAGAAGGACAGAGAGGAGTTGAGGAACAAAGTGCAGGGAGAGGAGAACACCAGGGCTAACTGGGTCCCCCCGCCCCGCCTGGACCGCCCTGCAGACCGGCAGGCCAGCTAATGCTAATTAAATAGTCATGTCCCGCACGCAGAGAGGAGGAACATAACAAAGGAGAGCACACGGAGAAGAGGCTTGCACAAGAAAGTGAAGATACAAGAAAAAAAAAAGTGTGGGGCACGTGCATGGAAGGACCGAGAGGCGAGCACCGACCAGACACGAACACGCTCGGTGACAAGACACCCGCTGGAGTGCCTGGATAGTGGGCTGCTCACCGGCTCATCAGACTGCAATGCTGCAGTGGTTGGTCTCATTGACTCATCCCTCCGGGGATCCAACCCAGCTCTACCTGGAGAAGGCAGCCGCATGCCCCTTACCCCCACCCCCCCGCTAAAAGCTGGTGTGTTTGCATGTAGAGGCGAAGGGGGTTGGCGTGTGCGTTCGTACCGTAGCACTTCATCAGGTAGCTGTAGTGGACGTCCTTCTCCGTGTAGTCGGGGATCAAGGAGTGGAGGGCCTTGATCTTATCCACCTGGAGGTCACACACATGTTAGCACAAACACATGGTATTACCGCTCCGTCTGTCGTGTTGTGTGGAGCAGCAGGCTCACCTGTCCGGGGCGCCGGGCCTTGCGGGACGTGTACGACAGCAGGATGTCCTTCTGCTCAGCCAGGCCGCCGCAGCGCTGGAGGGGGAGACGACGAGAGCACTGTGAGAACCCAGCGATACACAACCCCACAGGAGAGGCACGAGGCACCACGGAGCCGCCCGTCAGGGGCAACGGGGCGGCAGTAGCTCAGGAGGTAGAGCAGCTTCACTGGTAACCGGAAGGCTGCTAGTTTGATCCCCAGCCTATGGTTTGAATGATTGTCTATGTGATTGTCTTTTATGTACCATATGTTCCTGTGTGTGCATTGCCTTTATTTCACCTGATTGGAACCAATCAACTGTGTTGATATGGAAATAAAGTATTGAACTTGAACAACTATCGTATTGTTAACAGCCAGACTTCTTTGGCATCTTTCTTGTTGCATTTTCTGTAACAGTTAATTGTTTTTTTTCTATTTTTATAGAGGAAAGATACACATTGGCATGAACAAAGTAGCAAATATTGTCTTTCAGTTTAGAGAAGGAATTCATGTTGGCGCACGGCCAAGGAACTCGTCTTAATGTCATATTGAGCCGATCCTTGGCTTACAACGGTCATAAGAGTCAGAAAGCATCGATATCTATCTGTACACTTAATTCAATGGTTTGAATGATTGTCTATGTGATTGTCTTTTATGTACCATATGTTCCTGTGTGTGCATTGCCTTTATTTCACCTGATTGGAACCAATCAACTGTGTTGATATGGAAATAAAGTATTGAACTTGAACAACTATCGTATTGTTAACAGCCAGACTTCTTTGGCATCTTTCTTGTTGCATTTTCTGTAACAGTTAATTGTTTTTTTCTATTTTTATAGAGGAAAGATACACATTGGCATGATACAGTCTTAAAAGTAAAAGGGCCCAATCTAGACCTAGTCTACACGCCTACGACCAGCGCCAATTAAATCGAAACAGGAAGGAGGGGAGATAATGATAGTATGTTTGTGTGTGTGGGGGAGACGGTGGCAGAGGAACTTTAATACAAACAAATGCCCTCAGAGTTGAGATCTACCTCATCCCACATCAGACAGGAGGGTGGACAAGTAAAATCCACAACACACATCAGGTATCCTGAGGTAACATGTGTAACATCAACACATCAGGTATCCTGAGGTAACACGTGCAACGCCAACGCACATCAGGTATCCTGAGGTAAAACGTGCAAAGCCAACGCACATCAGGTATCCTGAGGTAACACGTGCAAAGCCAACGCACATCAGGTATCCTGAGGTAACACGTGTAACACCAACAAACCACCAGGTATCCTGAGGTAATGTGTGTAACATCAACACACATTAGGTATCCTGAGGTAACATGTGTGACATAAACACACATCAGGTATCCTGAGGTAACATGTGTAACATCAACACACATCAGGTGTCCTGAGGTAACATGTATAACATCAACACACATCAGGTATCCTGAGGTAACATGTATAACATCAACACACATCAGGTATCCTGAGGTAACATGTATAACATCAACACACATCAGGTATCTTGAGGTAACATGTGTAAGGTCAATGGAGCAGTGTGAGCAAGGAGCTGAACATACAATAGATTAGGGCTGTGCGATATATAGAATATACTCGATATAACTCCGAAATAGCTGTGTGCAATACATACAATTATTATTTCGTAAGTATAGAGTATTTTACGGCCATCTGGGTTTTTTTTTTTCAAGTGGCAGCCGAGACTTGCCTTGGTTTCGTGTTCAAAACATTCTCCGGTGGCTTTCTCCCTCTCCCTCACGCAGTAACGTGAGTGAGGGGTAAAAAAAAAACAGTTGCGTCACACATTCCCACGCGACATCTAGGTGCTGAAGGGAGGGAACTAATTTTCAAGTTTCTAACGGTTTGCAGCGCCGGCCGGTTCAGTATAGCATAGTGTATCCTAACCAATTGAATCAACAATTGAAACATGGAAGCGGACGAACTGCTGGTTCCTAAAATAACAAATGAGGGATAAGTGATCAGGCAGTTTTTTGGATATCGAGAGGAGGACGTGGAGCAAAACACGCCAATGCTTGTAACGTTTTGTCTGATCTGATGTCGTCATTGGTTACCAGCTGCACGCTCCGTAACAGTTAAACACACAATCGGAATACAAGGTGCTCCCTCGTCTTATGGTACTTCTCTAGTTATAAGTTGGCCTCCGAAAACCTTGTTGTTTTACCCTACTTCAAGCAACCATTAAGAGTTAACTGGGACGTGTCTGTCTGCGTGGTTATCTATCCGTCTACCCCGGCAAGGCGCTGGGGGTAGAGGGCAGCACACCTACAATACCTAAATAAATATTTTCAATGGGCTCAAAAATATCGAACACATAGTATCAAAATGAGTTTATAATATTTTAGTTTAATTCATTGCAATGGCCTACATATAAAGAAAATGCAGCCTAAATTAGTTATTTGTGTAAAATATTTTTCTCTCTCATTGGCCCTTTATTGTAATTTGTAAGATTGTTTTTGCAGTTTGTGCTTTGTATGAATATTTTCTTTTCTTATTTCAACTCAATTGTGATTATCACTAAAATGAAAATATAAAATGTTGTGATGGAAACCACCTGGGAAGTTAACCAAGAATGGTATATAGTCTGCAGGGATTGTAGTGAAAACAGTAAAGGGCAAAAGTGCTATTTCATGGGGTCCCTTAAAGGAGATTTCAAAATATCGAGATATATCGTATATCGTGAAATGGAGAAAATGTACCGGATGTATCTTAATTTTTTCCCATATCGCACAGCCCTACAATAGATCATTAAATCACTAAAGACACATATAGTATGCCATATACTACTGTATACACAACAAGTCATTAATTCTATCACCGTTCAAACAGTAGAGGTTTTTTTTTCTGAATGACCACAATAACGGGAGAAAGACAATTAAAAAGTACATGTACGTCTTCATGCCAATGACGGTCTTAAAAAGATGGAAAAAAAGTAAGGAAGAGATAAAGGTAGAGGAAAAGGAGGGATCAGGAGAGAGAGAGAGCATCATGAGGTCAGATTACTAGCCATTCGTGAACTAACATGTGTTAGGCTGCTCTTCCACCTCCCTCTGAATAAAAAGTAGGAAGCGTGCTGGGCTTTTAACACACACAGTTCCCCTGCACTGCTCTAAGTCACAAGGCGCCAGGCGGCAGAATGGCTTTCGTACAATCAGGCAATTAGACTAACACTATGCCACTCTCCTCCCCATCAGATGTCCTCACTAGAGCTGGGACCAGACCCAACCAGAGGCTGCAGCCTCCCCCGAACACACACAGGCTGCTGCCTAAAAGCTCAGGACAACTGGGGACTTCCTCCCCAAATGACACCATCCCTCTTGCAAAGTCAAAGTACACACGCACCTCACTGCATCTCCTCTGGTACCGTTCCTAATGACTAGACCCCCCACACGGCTCCCTTTTAGCCCCCGACACACACACACACACACACACACACACACACACACACACACACACACGCGCGCACACACACACACGCGCGCACACACACACACACGCGCGCGCACACACACACACACACACACTTCTGGTCTGCTTGGCTAGTTAGAGGTTTTGCTTCACTTATGACGGGTGGTTTTGGGCTGCGAGTCTCCATTGACCCCAAAGTGGCAGGACCCCCGAGGGAGGGGGAGCTAAATTAAAAGCCCCTGACTGATCTTGTTTGGTAGCAGAGAAGCGGTCTGCCTGCTGATTTTCAGGCCTCCACTGGGACACAGTTAACACATTTTATGGTTTTCTTTTTGAATGAAACTTTGTACTCTAGCATCTCATCAATGTGGTGCTTTGCAGCAAGTCCTTCTTAGCCATCCAGAAAGCATTTCCTATCTGCTACCGTCAAAAACAACTTCCTCCCCAAAGCCACAAGCAAACCCCAGCTAATAATTTGAATGTGAAAATGCGTAAAAGGGGATGAGGAGATATGAAGTGGTGATGAAACCTGTTGAATAACCACAACTGATAATCACACTCTGCGCTACGGGAGGAGCTGTGACCAGCCAGTAGACTCTGTTAGGGATCCATAGAGAGGGGGCGGGAGGCGGATGTATGCCTCGCAGATTAGCATACGGCAGCCACGGCTCTCAGCTAAATGATGGAGGAGGAGAACGACTGAAGACGTCAAAGAGAAGCATTACTATAGAAATGGCATAAAAGGTTGCAGGGAGATCCCTGCGTCTCACTCTCTCCGTGGGACTCCAAGTATGCCTGTCATTCAGTCCATCTTCTGGTCTGCAAACCGACATTATCTCACCTACTCCATATCAGTCCCCACAAACCGCTGTGAGATGGTACGACCCACAGGGCCGCAGGGCCAGGAGCCGGCGGTCACTTATGAGCTGCAGTCAAAGTGCTGAAAGACGGCCAACAGGCCCCAGCAGCTTTCAATGAAACATACCATTGCCAAAGTACACACACAATGCACTACAATCAAAGCGTGTATTATGAGAACAGAACACTACTCACCATCAACATGGCCTTGGCGTCTTCCAGTTTGTCCATGTCCAGCAGCTGGAAGAAGAGGTCCGTGGCCGGCCGGTAGCATGCAAAGTGGTTGGCCAGCCGCTCTGACATGGCAGCCACTGTGAGTGAGTGAGGGACGGACACACACACACACACACACACACACACACACACACACACACACACACACACACACACACACACACACACACACACACACACACACACACACACACACACACACACACACACACACACACACGTCTCATGCCTGGGCTCTCTCTCTGTGATACATTTTACAAATCAAGCCACCCTTTGTTAAGTGCTTTGTCCAATGCAAGGCGAGGCACAGCGCGGAGCACAATCTGTTGACGTGGTGAACATGGACGGCAACACAAGGAGGCCAAAAGAGCCACTGTGGTTCACATCCTAGAGGGTAGGGGTGGGTTCAGGTCCTAGAGGGTAGGGGGGGGTTCAGGTCCTAGAGGGTAGGGGGGGAGGGTCAGGTCCTAGAGGGTAGTTTGGGGGGGGGGGGTTCAGGTCCCAGAGGGTATTGGGGGGGGGGGGGGGTTCAGGTCCCAGAGGGTAGTTTGGGGGGGGGGGGGTTCAGGTCCCAGAGGGTAGGGGGTGTCTCTTACACTTGTCAATGGCTTCCTCGTTGTTCTGCTCATACATCTTCCTGAATACGAAGGCCATGCTGGGCTGTGTGGACTCTGCACTGGTGTACATGCCGTCCAACAGCTCTATGGCAGTGGCCAGGTCCCCACTAGTGAGGAGAGAGGAGAAGGAGAGAGGGATGAGGAGAGAGTAGTGAGGAGAGAGGGGAGTGAGGAGAGAGAGGGGTGAGGAGATAGAGGGGGGTGAGGAGAGAGAAGTGAGGGGAGAGGGGGGTTAGGAGAGAAGGGGAGGAGGGAGGGACGAGGAGAGAGAGGGGTGAGAAGAGAGGGAGGAGAGAGGGGTGAGGAGAAAGAGGGGTTAGGAGAGAGAGGGGTGAGGGGAGAGAGAGTGAGAAGAGAGGGGGAGTAGGGAGGGGGTTAGGAGAGAGGGGCGAGAAGAGAGACAAATGAAGACAAAGATTGTGAATACAGGCCAATGCACTTGCCCGGCGATGCAACACACACACAGACACTTGTTTTCCGCCCCTACAGAGCAAAACGGGGCCCGGGTGCCAAATTTCCACGCAATTTAAACAACGCAATCTGGCAAGCATGCCCTGCTAATAACACTTCCCTGCGCTCTCCCCCACCCATGCTTATGAATATTTAACAGAAGGCTTGAGTGTGTGTGTGTATAAGGTGGCGGGTGCGGGCTGGGACGAGGGGGGGGGGGGGGGGCCGTCTGAATTATTCAGCGGGGGCCCCTCTGAAGGCAGCGCTGCAGCGGCCCCAGCGTGGCTCTTCCGCTCCGGCTCTTAACCAGTCAGCTCAAGTCATGCACGGCGGGCGTGCACGTGTCACAGCCGCTCAGGGCCCGGCTTCCGAGGGTCAAGGTTCAAACTGACAGGCTCTGCCGCCACGGCAAATCGGGCGTGAGCCCGCGTACGGCTTTGGCTGTGTGGATTCTCTCACTTACTTCCTGCTGTCCCTCCAAGTCGGCCTGGCGACGAGGCCGGTGAAAGGGGGGAGGGGGGCTGCTAATGCAGCAAGCATGGCGATGAAAGTTTTATGTGCTGTGTGTTTCATATTTTGTTCTTCTTGTTCGGCCAGCGGTGGTGGGCACAGCGGCGGGGGGGATGCTCTCGTAGACAGGGGTGGTGTGTGTATGCATGCTGGGGGAGGGGTGTGTGTTTTACTACATTAAGGGGAATCCATAAATAATCCTATTAAGTGAGTGTTGGCCATTTGTAGCCTGTGTGGGAGCCCTTAATGTATGAAGGTGTCACCCTGGCTCTCCCTCACTGGGGAACGGAGGTTCTCTGACCTGCGGCGGAGTCAACGCAGGCCGCAGGCATGCTGAAAGCATAGTGTACAGACAGAAATATACTGGGCATGCATAAATAGGAATACAACTAGCTCTAGAAAACTAAAATCTTAGCCCTGATCACAGCGCAGACTTTGGTTGCAAAGGTCAACATGGGAATGAAATTTCAGTTTTATACACAGTACAGGAAAATATTTCTTTTCTAAAGTGCATGAAAATACATTTCATTTTTTTCTGAAAATGTAATTTCCCGTCCTCTTCTACCTCTTGACTGCCGGTACCGTGGTTGTTATGATAGGGCCGGGTTTCCCAACGGGGGCCAGAACTACTGCAGGGGGGCCGCCGGGAGATGGGAGGTAAACTGAGGGTATTTTTGTGAGGGAATAAGCTGAAATGGGCACTTTGTAATGCATTACTTATTTTTACCAATGAGCCTGGGCAAAAATAAACTTTTAACCACTGCTCTAGGGTGGGACTGAGGACCAGACTCAGTGCTGGATGGGAAGGAGCTCAATCAACCAAGGACAGAAGTCCTTCCTCCTGGGCGTCTGGAGGATGAGCCTCTATCCCGCTCTCATCAGCCTTACTTCTTGATGTGTGCCAGGGCCGTGTTGTTGACAAACACCATGCTGGACAGCTGAGGGGCCAAGCCCAGGCCCTTCACCAGCGCCTCCACCTCCTGGATGGCGGCCACGTCCCCTTGGTTACCCAGCTCCTGGACCAATCGGGTGACGCAGAGCTGGGAGGGCACGAGGTCTGCCTGCAGCATGGCGTTCAGAGTCTCACGGGCCTCTGGAACCAACAGAACACAGACTTCACCTCCAGCTCCCATCTGACACTTTCAGGATTATCGTGAGGGAGTGAGTGAGTGGGTGTGTTAGAGACCTGTCGCCTGGCCTCTCCTGCAGTAGGTGATGATCAGCAGGTTGGTAGCCAGATCACTCAGTTGAAAGCCAGGGGAACGAGAAACGGCCCTGAGAAACACACACATGATTCATTACAACAAATCAGATGGATCAACTGTAGCATGATAGCTTGGTATGGGGAAAAGGGGGGAATAACATTTGTTTTTTTCAAACCGGAATTGAATACCAAGAACACTATAAAATAAACTTTATAAATGTAATTTAACAGTGGACGTATGCATCGCAGATTCGGTCTGTTTCAGAACCGTTACACCCTCAATTACAACCAAACTGGGACAGCCAGTCTGAAGCTCCCACAGTGAGAGGTCCTCCTACCCTGTCACCCATACGGCACTGTGTGTGTACATGTGCATGCGTTTGCATGTCTGTTCGTGTGTGTGTCTGGGTTCACTCCAAGCACATCAAGGTTGACTTGTTATATTTTGTGGACACTGATGCATCCTCAACCAAATGACCAAACACTACATTTTGTCTCTCACTCTGTCTCGCTCTCCATCCCAGTCTCTCCCGCCTCTCATCTGGATATCTGCCGTCCTTCTAAGCCCTCTCCTTATTCATTTCCCCGCCACTTAAACCTCAATCAGGCCCTCTGTTTTGATTACAGCCCTGCAGAAAGATTAATCCAACGCCCAATTGAGCATCAGGGCTGCCAATCCTTATCACAGAGCGGCCGCGGGCCAAACATGGGCCTGTAGCCATGGTTACAGGGCTGCCATGGAGATTATTCTTGGATCAGGGTCAAGGAGGGCCAATGCCCGAGAGCAGGGGATTGACGGAAGGCAGGGGTTAAATGATTCTTAACCATTTGGAGAGAGGGGTGGGGTTGAGGTGATGGCACTCTTGCACATCTCTCCCTCTCCTAGTTCAGCCCGGAGCAGTGAACAGCTTTAGGGGTGAACGACTTGAGCCAATGAATGTGTAATCATCAATCTCAGCCCTCTCTTACCCCCCCTCCGCCCTCTCCCTTTTTCATCATCACTCTCCAATCCCTTAATCTCAGGGCAAACACCCACTGCTCAACTCTGTACGGATTACCCCCGAAGACAAACACAGCTCCGTTGTCTCTAGTGAATCCTCCCTTATCTTTGCATTCACCGGTTAACTTTCCTGTTGATGAACCACTAATCTGCATTGTGCACAGAGACATCCCAGCATGGTTTGATAGCCTATCATGCACATCCCTTTTTTTAAGTGTATTTTTTCTACTGGCAGATAAAGGAGCAGAGTGAGAGAAAGTGGAATAGAGGACAACCGCGTGGACATCAGCTCTCGGTCTAAGCTGTGGTCTTTTAATGTCTTGCTTGCCACTTGGCCCACAGAGACCCCAAGCCACCGCACATCCTTCCTTCAACACCACCCGACAACTCCTCTTTGCAGGACTGAGGTTTCAACTGCCTCTTCCAAACTAACAAAGTGTGTGTGTGTTCTCCGCTAGAGATACGCAAGAGCCACTATTCATATCTAGCAGGAGGGCGTGTCAACACACACACACACACACACACACACACACACACACACACACACACACACACACACACACACACACACACACACACACACACACACACACACACACACACACACACACACACGGTTGTTTTTAACAAAAATATATAGCTAAAGCACCCATCGTTCATTTCCACACCATGTACTTGAAAAACCTGTCCAGCAATAGGTTGGACATCTAAGTTGACATCATAAATGTGTTGAGTCCAGCAATAGGTTGGACAACTCAGGTGACATCCTACATGTGTTGAGACCCTGATTTATAGGTGGGAGACCTCAGGTGATATCTTACATGTCTTTGACAGTCATGGCGTCTTCCAGGGCCCCGGTGGCCAACAGGGCCCGTATGATGTGGTCGTACACAACGGCCCCCAGGGCCACGTCCGGCCCGGCCGCCACCAGCATGTCCATTGCCTCTGCGGAGAACCCAGGCAGACAATATATTTGAGATCGGGCCTACAAAAGCATGCATATCAGGTCATATATCTGCTAAAGACACGTACAGTACATCATGTACACTATGGTCACACATATTTGCCTCCAAAATGAACAATTCAAAGTTGTACATTCATTCTAACCCTTACTCTGACGTTTACGCTTCGTCCAACCTAAAAGACCCAGGACACCCAAGCAGCTGACCTTTGACCCTGCCCTTTTTGCACAGCCCCAGAAGACGGACTCCGACATCTGACCCGGTGGGGACTAGGGGGGCCGCGGTGACGGGCGGGGGCGTCTTGATGGCGGCGTCCTGCTCAAACCAGGTCTGTAAAGAAACATTATGTCAAACCAGAAGTTCCCCACCCTAACAAGAGCCTCCCAGTGCTGTATCTGTGTGGTCATGTTGGAGGAGGGCGGTGTCAAGTCACCCGTGTGGACGATGGGAGGGGTTAAGCTGTGCTGGCAAGGGACAAATTAGGGCTGGAACCCCAGGGCACAGATGTGAGAGTATACGTTTCTTTATGACGTGTGTGTGTGTGTGTGTGTGTGTGTGTGTGTGTGTGTGTGTGTGTGTGTGTGTGTGTGTGTGTGTGTGTGTGTGTGTGTGTGTGTGTGTGTGTGTGTGTGTGTGTGTGTGTGTGTGTGTCCAAGGGTCATTCGTTTAACAGCCGGAGGCAGCAGCAATCACTTCCTGTCTCGTCACCCTGACGACCATTAGTTACGCATGTAGGCGCATGCAGGCGCATGCACGCACACACGCACAACAGACACACACGCACCAGAACAAGGACAATGGCCAGGGAAGACCAACACTAGAATACTAGTGTTGGTTTTATTATGGATAAAAATATATATTATTATGGAAAAAAACATTGACCAAACCATAACTATATGTTTAGCACGCCTTTTAGTAGAATGTATACATCAGAAGCAAGGTGGGCCCATAACTTAAGAGTCCAAATAAAGCGCTTGAATGTCAGGTTTTCTAATGAATTAAATGACCTATGAGTGCAAGGCCATGACCTCATAGCCATGCTGCCAGCACACACATCACAGAGCAATCAGCCTGCTATAAGCCTCTCAGACGCTCTGACTGATGGGAGATCAGGTTAGAGGCCCAACCTTATTGGTTCAACATGGTAGGAACACGGACTGAGTCGGCTGAAACAGCTCACTGATATTTATTTATTTTTGTTTATGGGCTGGTGTTCCAGCGATTGAAAGACGCATCCAATTAAAGACTTGATGAAATTGGGTCCGTGTCATTTTTCTTGACAGATGAGCAAGCGTGACGATCTAAAGTGAACTAAATAATATTTCCATTAGTGATTGTCTAGAGCATTCAGAATGAGCGAAGGAGAATGGGGAGTGCAGAATGCACTGGCGTTCTCTTTAACCTGCAGAATGAATCATTTCAGTCCAACTTTTACCTTGGGCACCTCGAAGGGCACCTCCTGTCCGTTGCTCTTCAGGATGTCTGCCAGCAGGCGCAGGGTCCTCTCCCTGGGGACCACGTTTTCCTCCTGCATCTTGGTCCAAACAGACTCTGCTTTCTTCCAGTCGTTGGTCGACTCTAAAAAAACAAACATAATGAAACAACATTTCAGTTGATTTGAACATCCCTTGCAGTTGGTAAGTCGACACACAAACATTGAGACCAGATTGTTAAAGGTCGAAGTCAGGGGTCGGCAACTGGCAGCCCGTGGGTCATAACTTGCCCGTCAGACATAATATCTGGCCCGCCAGATTATTCTGAAGTTATATGATTTCAGTTTTTTTTATATTGAATATTGGTATCTGGTAGCTTAAATGTAAAGGGCTGGATACAGTAAATTTAATATTTTTTTTCAAAAGTCCTGCTACTTTTAGATGCGCACTACTGCTCCCTCTCCAGCATAGACATGGAAAGAGGAGCGGCTTTACACGTGGCCTTTGCATACAATGAGACACTTTCAACTGACACTTTTACCTGGTAGACTCCGCTGGAGAACCAGGCTGACCACTAGACAACTTTTTCACTTTATCTTCACATTTAGGGTGAGGAGTAAGATTTATAACTTATGAGGGGACAAGATCAGCAAATAAAGTCATGTAAAGACCAACAGGCTACATTATGAATGAACTTATTTATTATTTTATACTTCAATAATCACTATCATGTTTGCAGTTTACAACGTGATCAGGCATGACATTTACGTGATTAGGGCATAGTCTTGTTTATATTTACGTCTTTTTAGAGTCATCTAGTGTGTGGTAGGCATATGATATGACTAAGCCAGCTGACAGGCGTCGCAAATAACAGATTCATTTTAATTAATCAATTCCTTGAACTAGCCTTTGATAATGTTCTGGCCCCCCACCTAATAGAAAAAGTCCTGACGGGATCTGTCCCGAGGCCAAACTTACTTGCCGACCCCTGGTCTAAGTTATATTATACAGGGTTAGATTGCAAGTTAGAAACTACGCAACTGCTGATTTGTTGTTGAGGAGTCTAAAATGGATCGTCAATAATTAAAGATCCTCAGATCCCAAGCTTTAACATTTGTTCAACATTCAGTCCATTCCACTGTGATGTCATAGTGTGCTGCATGTAGGTACACACCAGTGGAGGCTTCTCCATTGAGGAGAGGGAGGAAGATCCTCCCTAACATTGTTGAGAATAAAAAATTTAGATTGCCCCGACTATTGTAATGAATTAATGCCCTTAAATATGACTACTTTATTGCCTTTGAATATATAATGTTCGTTTCCCTGGGTAAAGGGACATTAGCACCCCCTATCGCCTATTGACAATTACTTCAGGGAGGAACGTCCTCCCTCCGCCGCCGTCCACTCCCATTCATTTTCCCGAAAGTACTGGCGGCCGGTGGATAACATGGGTTTCAATGGGAGAGAGGAGGAAAATCCTCCTCTGAGTGGGTGGGACCTTAAGGGGTCTGATTCGCGCAAAAATCTATCCGTCTGCGCTATGAACCAATAAGCAGGATCCCTGGATGTTGAGCAGCGTTGCATGATTGGTCCGATTTCCCACCCAATTGGGCTACTTTTAACCATGTTAGGCTGGAAAAATTATCATTGGGCGGGAAATCTGACCAATCTGGCAACGCTGTCGATAACAAACCCGGTCTGCATTGCCGCGGTGCTCAGTCTGAGAGACGCAGAGTAAGTGAAATCTGCGATAGCGAGATCCTAAATGCACAATGGAAACATTGGAAACGGAGGACATTGTTAACGTCTTATTACAAAAACCATTCCATTCATTCAGAAAGAGGTAGACCACTTCCCAAAATCAAGGTCATCAGAAGTAATGGCA
The DNA here is from genome assembly GCF_902167405.1 of Gadus morhua. Taxonomy (NCBI): domain Eukaryota; kingdom Metazoa; phylum Chordata; class Actinopteri; order Gadiformes; family Gadidae; genus Gadus; species Gadus morhua. Next base: position 23,536,063 of record NC_044062.1, on the reverse strand, counting down.
ACGTCAGTGTTGTGAGTGCTACATGGTTTGCTAGGTACGCATGACTTACTGGTAGCATTACAAGCAATTGTAACTGAAAATAAACATAGCTAAATAACTTCAGTCAGTGAGGGCAAAAATAGGCCCAATAATAGGCCCAGATTTTTTTATTTACTTTTACAAATCAATAGTTGGCCTGATTTGACTAATATGCTTTGCATCCTTTCCTTCTCAAATTTCAGTGATGCCACTGGTGGCTTTGTATACATTTTGTTCACATAACTCCCTCCCTGCTATTTTGTAGTTCCCCATACCCCATACTGAGAGAGCAATCAAACAACTAATCTGTTCAACAGTTTGACCCTCAACTACACTGTAATTTAGGATACACACCAGTAACGTACGTACGTGCGTGCGTGCGTGCGTGAGACAATCAGCTATAACACTCCAATCACCTGTAATCTGCTCCAGTCATCACTAGTGCAATCAGACCACATCTCATCCTTACGCAATGTACTGAGACCATTAACTTATCTCTGCTGATCCAAACACTCTGTGTGTAACACACACACACACACACACACACACACACACACACACACACACACACACACACACACACACACACACACACACACACACACACACACACACACACACAAAGTCTATATGGCTCGGGCAGCGCAATGGCCCCGTCACTCTGAGAGCATAAGAGCATTAGGATATCGATAGAAATGGTCATTGTTCTGTAATTCAACATGAAGTTCTGCGTCGTTATGGGGAGACGTGTTTGAAGCTCCCACAGCATCTCACATTCGAAAAGTGTTGCAACTTAGTTTCCTTTACTGAGGTCATGCTATATTTAGGTAGATTTTCCACTACTACAACTCTGTATATTTTCCTCAAAATGGCAGGGTATTGCCAATAAAAAAAAAATCCCATGATGCATTCTGATGTACCGGTATATAGAGCATATTAAGTGAAGTGCATAACTTGTCATGTTAGTGTTTGTGACTTACTACAGCTCCGGAGTATATAGCTGTACATCTCATCCCTGTCGCACTCAAACAGCTTTGCTGTCATCTCCACCATCTGTTCCAAAGACTCCATCTGAACAAAGTAACATCAGTGTGCTCCCGTTAGTCCATTGTTTTATATGGATCACTGTGGTATCTTCTACATATTGGTTTTAACGGGGGTCTTGTGTAGGAACTGACCTGGTTTCCTGCAATGCATTTCTCTGCATACCACTGGATCCGCCCGGCCTTGGCCCTCAACCCAGGGGTCTGGAGTACAGAAGAGCATCAGATTTAGCATTGCAAACAGCATTCCTGTATCCAAATTACTCAGGTCACTCGTATCTATTTTCCACCAAACAAAAATGAAGGGCACCTTCAATTACAAGACAGAGGCTTAATCTCTCATATATATATACAAATGAGAACACTCGGTTTTGGTACTCAAAGGGTTGAGTACACTGAGTGGGCTGAGAATGGTGGGCCGACAATAATCTGAAGGGGTTTGTGTGTTAGTACGTGAACGCTAAATACAAGCCGAGATGCTGACGTCATGGCCCCTGCATTACTGTGCACAGCAATGGCAAAGTCCTAGCCGGTGCAATCTGAACCAGATTGGGATTGAGTGTGTGCATAGCCCGCTGTAATCTGGCTGCTCTCCTTTTCCAGCCGACTGTCCCACCCTCCTCCCCATCCCTCCTGCCCTCTGGCCAGCTAGTGGCATTATGTTCCGCCAGCTAAGGGGACACATTAAAGTGTGTTGGCTGGCCCTGTCAGTCTCTCTAATCGTCTGGAGGCCCTGGTGTGCTTCTTCCTCTCCACGATTCCCTTTGCTTAAATCTGCTGAGCTCGAAGAAAACCTGGCAGCTCTGAGCACACACACAAACACACACGTACATATAATGCACTCGGAGGCCCACACACATGTTCTTAGGATTCTAAACCCCTCAAGGATAATCTAAACTGTCTGAGCAGAAACAAAATCCACAGGAATTAGGACTACACAGTCTTTAACATGTATCCATACCAACGGGGGGGACGTCATGCATACGAGCCAGCAAAGCTATAATAAGTTTAAAAAAAAAGTAACAAACCATCTCTTTCCCTTTCAACAGCAATATGAGGTCAGATTACACCGACAATCCAGACACAAAAACATATACACGTAAATATTTGCATTACTCTTTGTGGCCTTGAGAGACACTGTTATCTATATCTGATCTGCGAATGCAATAAAACGGAGTGTGACAAAAGGGAGCCAAACCCTTACCTGTGTTAACGAGCCATCCCCCCCTCTCCAGGTCACATCCTCATGTTCTCCTAATCCCTTTCCCACTTGTTCCACTCACACGTATCACCCATGCCCCCCCCCCCCCCCCGACTGACACCAAAACACCTAATGACACACCACTTTTTAGCAATACTACCTAACCTCTGCACACACACACACACACACACACACACACACCCCTGATAATCCCCAAACTGACTATGACCATTTAGTGTAAAATTGCCCACCTTTCTCTATCATTACATTTAATTAGCTGTGATTCATCAGGCACCAATTATACCAAACATAGCCTAAAGAGACACCACTCTGCTCTGCTACTTGACACTCGCGGTGCAAAAGAAAAAGTATTTATGTGGATGTGTCTGCGAACACAAGTTGAACTACAATACGCACATCCATTAAAATGGACCTCTATATACACCACGTTTAAACGTTAAAAAAAAAAACTTTTACACATGACATTGATTTGATATGATTGAATTATGTATCCTTAGTATCCCTACCCCCCGGAACACAACTCTGCCATGTCTAACTCTAAATAACGATCACAGTTTTAGAAGTAAATACAGTGCATCATGGTTTTGTCAGGCCTATATCTATTGACAACATGTATACTGCAGTCCATCTGTAATGCTACAGGGTCAGCAGTATAAAGGATAACTCTAAAGCCTTCGGTCCAAGCACACCACTACACGGTTGGAGCTGTAATGAGACAATCTCAAAATCCAAGCTGCTACAAGTACTCCAAAAATTGCCATTTCTCTCCCTCCAAATCCATCTATCTAGTCTTTAACACCTAGTACTGTAGGAAATGTCCAACATCTTATGCGCACCTGGGTCAATATTTGATGTCAATAAAGTGAATTATAGCAGAGATAGAGAGGTTTAAGTGGAGGTAGGTTTAGGTAAACCCTCCAAATAAAAACATAATTCCAACCTAATGCAAACCAATGCAAAATTGACTATATAAATCCATGAGACACAAACACTTGGATATCTTTGGAAGCCATTATACAATTTTGACATTTGACCCCTCAATTGAAAGCTCAGGGCAAAGAGTTCATCAAGACAAACAAACCAAATTGCAACATAAGGCCACCAGACGTTGAAGGAAAACATGTGTTCTTATTGAAGGCAATTTACGTATTTATTCTGAAAACCTCTCTTAGCTACTAAACGTCTCTTAGCTACTAAACACTAGATAATCCGATTACGGTGGATTTAAGCGATCAAACACAACTTTGATGACAAAAATAAAGAGTATTTTGTTGTTACTGGAAAAAGGGATGTTTATTCTTGATAGTTATTAACCACTAGTTCACATTTAGAGTTTTTGTCGCAGAGTGACATAGTGTGGACTTTTGGAATCAGATATGACATGTATGATATATAGTTTACGTAGATCAAATTAAGTGAAAAAGATTACTATTGATGTGCAAGGTTGGTGCACAGTTAAGAAATACATGCCTCTTGTTGTTGAATGCTTCTTATTTTGTTTTGGGTTGGAATTGTCTGCCATTAAGCTACATTTCTGGACTAAAGTTAAGAATCTAATCTTTCTAGTGGTGTGTCAAATGACTGTCGTATGTGTTTACATTTTTTTCGCAATTGAGGGTCTTTGCCCGGTACCAGGTCATTTTGGAAAGAGGTTGGGGATGGGCAGCGGGAATAACAAGCTATAATATGCACATATAATATTGACTGAACTGAAAGTGATAGTACATGTGTTTATAGGGAAGGATAAAACAACTGAGTGAGTGAGTGAGTACCTCAATGATTTTGCGGGCTTCCCGGAAGCGGTTTGTCTGCATGAAGGCAAAGTAAAGGTCGTAGAGCATGGTCATCTCGCCTCGCTCCTGGCTCACAAAGTCCATGGCTGGAACGTCGGCAGGGAGGGAGGAGGAAAAACAGACATTGAGAGGAAACAAAACATTTGTATGAGGAAGAAAATTTGTGAGTTTGGCAGAAACTCAAACCAAAGTAGCAAAGCAAGTGTTTTATGTGCCTACACACACACACACACACACACACACACACACACACACACACACACACACACACACACACACACACACACACACACACACACACACACACACACACACACACACACACACACGTGGTCGGAAGAAGATTCAACACTCGGGCGATAAAGCTATTCAAGACTCAGATCAGCTCTCAATATTATCTGCCATCACAGATGTTGGGAAAGGAACCTACACACACATTGACATCGATGGGACCAAGGAAAATAAGTCTGGTATCTACATGATAAATGGTTGCATTCCTGAGCCCTGAGACTCTCATGGAGCTTTACTGCACAAGGGCAGTATTTATTTATTGTAGAAAAGGCCCACAGCCGGCAGGGGCTCAGCTTTCAAGTTGCTGTATATCTGAGCATACAAGAGATAAGAGAGGGAGATAGAGAATCTTGACCTTCCCCAGAGGAGGATGGAAAGAGGACTAAACCAAGAGCAATGGTGAGGGAAAGAGGGGGCGAGGTGCTCAACAGCAGGGCATCCACCTGGCGCCACTCCACAGCCACTCAGGCCCATTGTGTGATGAATTTTACCCTTGACTTTGATGCAGAAGTTATACTGTAGTTTTCCCGCTATGCATGCTTTAGATGGAGCCAGGCCTACACCTTTCTCTCGCTCTCTTCCACAACAGTGCTTCATATGGAACCAAAAAACACATGCTTCAGAAACCAGTAACTTAACATAAACAAGAAAACACAGACCTACATGGGATAGGGGCTCTCAGTTCAATCATTTGATTGAAATAATTTAAAAAGGCCCGAGTTTGTTGGTTTCTGTGTATATCTGCATATCACCCTCTCTGCAATTCCAGCTCTCTCCATCTCAGACACAGTGAACCCCAAAAGCATGCATCGTAGTACGTCATCTACGATCTTCCACATAGTAAGCTCCACAATTTTGGCAACGGTACTACAATAGCGTATTAAACTACTCTGCTCCTAACCGAAGGCTGGTGTGCAGGCTACGCCTCTGTACGTGTGGAGCTGCGTCTGGGCTGGGTTTGATGTTGATGGCTGCGTAAGGGGCCGATCACACAGAGGGGCGTCACTACAAACAAGCTGCCAGCAGAACCATTGTTTGCATCTAGTACGGCGCGGCTGGCCTGTGCTCCTCTCTTGGACGATCCCGCTCTGTATGTTCCCCCCAACACTGCATCAAGCATTCTAGGAAAATATATAATATAATGACACACCTCGTAAAGATCGCTCATACTCAATGACGCAGACTAACTTTGAAAGAAAAATGGATACAGAAAAAAAAAATGACGTGGGTTGTAACCATGAGGATAACAACTACCCCGCCTTTATAACGCTCAACCTAAATAGCCTTTGAGGAGTTAGGGAAAAGGGGGTTCACTTACAGTTCAGATTAAACCTCTTTATTCCTCCATATTGTAAATGTTCAGGTAAACAAAGAGATCATGAACCGATTCAAACAGATGATCAGTGCAGAGGAGACGGGCCACCAACCTTTCTGCAGTAGCTCTGTGTCTCCGGTCTCCACCAGGCCCACGATGACGTCGTGGATACGGGGCAGCTGGCCGTAACGCTTCTGACACTCCATTGCCGCTTCCAGAGCTGCAGACAGGTCATTACTGCATCTCACACACACACACACACACACACACACACACACACACACACACACACACACACACACACACACACACACACACACACACACACACACACACACACACACACACACACACACAGGTGTCAGGTCTGTGCAATCGTATTTCAGGAGAGCGTGTAGGTGGAGAATGGAGCACGTGTCCTGGGTGTTAACCCCATGGCCTTCCATTCAAGAGCTCTGACCCGCCACAACAATGGCATCCTTTCAATCAATGTCAGCGTTGTGGGGTGAACGAGAGCCCTTTGGCCTCCCCCTGGTGCACTCTATCGACCATTACGCGCGGAGCCGCATAGCCTTGCACACCTGTCTGCCAGGGTAACGACTCCTGTGGACAGGCTTTTAGAGGAGCATTCAGATAATAGACACCAGGACTGACAGCTCTGATCTTTAGAAGCTCTGCTCTCCCCTCCCCTGGCTTCTCACTGAGGGATACCCCCCCTCACCCACCCACCCACTCACACACACACCTTTACCTCAACCCACCTTTACCTGTGCACTTCTTCTTGACCGATCGAACACACACACACACACACACACACACACACACACACACACACACACACCATCACCTCAACTGAAAACCCACACACACCTCAACCCAACAAACAGGCCTTCACCTCAACTGAACACACATCCCCCTCACTACAACCCCAACACACACAATAAAGGAACATGGAAGAAAGAGAAAGGAGAGATAAAGAGATACGAGAGAGAGAGAGCTGGAAGAGCGAGAGCACTTCAATCCCCTATCTATTGTGACAGCACTGCCATCAATCTGGTGATTGGGTTATTACCACGTCAATCATCCAGAGGTCAAAGCAGATAGGTCACGCTTCTTAGCAGAAGGGACAGAGAGAAGAGACAGCTTGAAGCATGGGTTTATAGACGCCATGAGATATAACTTATCCAATAGCTTCCCTCTGATTAATTAAGACGGTCGGGCAAGACGCATGTATAAAGCTGGCCTCAGAAGCCATTCAGAATAAGCAGAGAAGAGGAGTGACAATGTGTTCCTTAGAGAGTTGAAGACATGATGTTTGGAGTAGGAAGATAACAGGAGTTAGGTTGTTCTAAAAAGAGGGACAACATGTCTTGCATCAAGCACTAATCATGTTTACACACACACACACACACACACACACACACACACACACACACACACACACACACACACACACACACACACACACACACACACACACACACACACACACACACACACACACAGGCTGGTGTTGTGATGGCTGCTCCAGGCGTACAACCAAAATATTCTCCTGGAAGTGGCTAGAGCTCACATCCACTACTGCTCTCCTCAATGAAACCAAAAATAAGTAATGGAAAAAGAAGAAATGAGGCCTGGATGGATGAAATTACACACCCGTCCACCCACCCTCCAACACGCTGATCCTCACCCCCCTCCCGAAGGAGCTAAAGATGTCCAAAGATGAATAATTTCCCCCCCCTAGGTACAATTTAACTGTCACTTTGCGTCTCCACTTACAACGGCGCACAGCCCTGTTAATGCCCCCCCCTCCCTGACTTCCAGACAATTAAGCCCTGTAATGAGAAGGGGTGCTTGAGGAAACCTGAAGGATCCCAGACAAGAAGACCCAGATCCTCCCGCCCTCTCCCAAAATATGAGTGATCAGGAGACAGGCCCCCCCCCCCCCCTCCCCCAGAGAGCGAGCGAGCGAGCGAGCGAGCGAGAGAGAGAGAGCACCCTTCTCCGTTTATCTTGAGGCTTCATGGTCCAGCCCGTCTCAAACACGACCCTTCGGTCTGCTTTCCCCTCTTATTGTGTGTATCTACACTCTGTCCGTGATGTCTCCTACCTCCCATCTCCCACCTCCTATCTCAAATCTCTACCTCCTATTTAACATCTCACATCTCCTACCTCCAACCTCACAACTCCTACCTCCTGTTTTACATCCAACACCTCTTACCTCATATCTCCTACCTCATACCTCACAACTCCTACCTCACATCTCCTACCTTCTTTCTCACATCTGCTACCTCCTAATTGACATCTCCTACCTCCTAATTGACAACTTCTTCAAGCCGTCTCTTTTCTGGAATAATAAGCATCCTGGAGAAACGGCATCATTAGCATGCTACCAGCTAGCGTAACGGTTTAGCGCTAACAAAGCTGCCAGCTAGCATAGCGGTTTAGCGCTAACAAAGCTGCCAGCTAATGTAGTGGTTTAGCGCTAACAATGCTGTCAGCTAGGGTAGCGGTCCAGCCCTAACAATGCTGCCAGCTAGCGTAGCGGTTCAGCCCTGACAATGCTGCCAGCTAGCGTAGTGGTTCAGCGCTAACAATGCTGTGCGGATGGGCATCAAGGCTAACGGAGCTGAGTATATGACGGGCTGTCAGGAGCTAATCTCCCGGAGAAGTGTTCATTAAGTCATTAGTGCTGACACAGCGATGAGACAAGTGCAGGCGAGAGTGACACAGGCTTTGTCCTCCTCTATCCCTCTCCTCCATTCCATCACCCCCTCTCTCCCGTGTCCACACATCTGCTGACACACTCAGGCTGAGTGATGAGGGGGACAGAGACAGGGAGAGAGGGTAGAGAGAGACTATGATGGGATGAAGGTGGTAAGAGTATAAATGATAGGATGAATGTGGTCGGGGGAGAGTATATATGATGAGATTGTGTAGAAGAGTAAAGATTAAAAAAGGTCAGTAAAATGGCATCCACAGGTCTATTATAGCCATCAAGTCAATAGATACCTATAATCCACAGGTCTATAGATACCTTTCATCGACAGGCCTATAGATATCTATAGATACCCATCATCCACAGATCTATAAATCGCTCTATTGGAGTGCGAGCAGCAGGCAGTACTTCTGTTGTATTTTGCCCCAATGCCATGTTCTGCAGAGTTTGTTCAATCGAAGGCCATCATTTAGGTTTCTGCGGTTTGAATGTATCTGACAACTGGAGGAAGTACTTTTGGTTTAACGTTGGATGCAGTCATATCATAAAAGTTTTTTTTGTTAATTACCCAGGAGTGAATTAGCCTTCTAATCAAATGAATCTACGCTCTGCATTTGTGCCAAGAACTGAACCAACCGTGGCTGGAAAACCTCCATATGTACTTGGATACTGGGCGGGCTGGGTGAGCATGGACTGGACCTTTTGTTTGGTCTGCAATGGTGTAAATACACACACTACCTCTAGCGCATGAAGATAAACACTGTACGCTGTATGAATACACTGTGTGCAAATGTGCACCTTGTGTGTGCATGTAATAGTAAACTGCATAGCTGCAGCAAATACTGCAATTAGTAACCCTGTACATAATTAACATGCTAATGAGTTGATCTACTTAAAAACTTCAGACAAATGGAGTAGAGGGACACACACACACACACACAGAATAGAGTACACGTCAGCACACATACACACAGCCAGCTGAATCAGGGCTAAGGGAGGGCTGTACCAGTGACCTCAAAACCCATGTTTAATGACCTCTATTTGCATATCGTAATTTTTGCTGAAAAGCATCAATGAGCCATTTCAGACCAAACAAACATTTATAAACATAAAGCACATGCACACACCCTTACCAGGGGATAATGGCAGTTGGGGGTGGGTTGTTGTTTGTGTGCATGTGTGGTGGGGAGTGTGGGGGGAGGGGGGAGGGGGGGGGTTGCAGCTGGCCAATACCCAAACAAACAAAGCCTGGCTATCACGCCACGCAATTTACAAATCTTCTCTCTGTCTGGACCGCTGACCCAGAACGAGACCCCAGCTATGATCATGTGGGGGTGGGGACGGAACCAAAGGCTCATTGAAATACACACACACACACACACACACACACACACACATCGGGTATGTTTTGAAACAGAAAGCAGTCGATCTTTCGGTGAGTAGGAGACAGCAGAGCAAAAGGGACAACATGAGTAACCCAATATGTTTAAGTATCCTTTGTCAAGACGCACCGCTGTCTCAGGTATGAGGCAGCATACGTGACTGTCGGGAGCGGCCGTACCTGTGCAGGTAGGCGGTGATCAGCGGGGAGCAGAGGTTGGCGGTGGGCTTGGCCAGCCCCAGAGAGAAGATGGTGTCCTGCAGCTGGCGGATGGAGGCGGCGTCCCCCTTGGCCCCCAGGTTGTTGAGCGCATGGAAGAGTAGGCTGGCGTTGGCGTCGTTCACCACCACCTCCTTCTCCTTCATCTCCTTCAGGATGTCCATGGCCTCTGGAGGGGGGGGCAGAGGAAGAGTAAACGCACTGTAAACATTTGTGTTCATGTCATAACTGCTATGGGGACAAAGCATTTAATGCTGGCTTTGGTCGCAAAATAGTGTTTGAGTGATGGTGTGTGAGTGATCACTTTGATTGATTTTGTGATTTCGAGGCCTTTGGACTCTGTTGAGGACTCTGTGAGGGTAAGTGTAAATAAACAATGAAATGTACATAGAAAGACCAGTAGGAGAGGGAAAGATTAAGAAAGAGAACGGGCGTTGATTGAGGGCCAGCCAAAAGAGAGGAGAGGTTGAATGAAATGAGCATAATAGAGGACTGAAACGTGGGGAATAGAGAATAAAATCAATAGAGAAAAACAGTAAGGCAGAGAGAGGGAAAGCCGGGTGTGTGAATGTGATAAAGGACCCCTTTAGCTAATTTCATGTGGGGAAAACAAATCCATAATAAAACAGCATTTTGCGCTCAGCAGGAACTCTAACCCAAGCCCGTATAATGCCAACTCTGCACTAATTGCTACTTGCGGTTTTCTAAACGAGACTACAATTACCGGACCCCTACAATGGAGGTTGGCTTTCTGCTGTGGCCGCATGGAAGGCACACGGGGGGGCTAAATTATAGGCCTGCGCTGGGGAAGGCCAGCCGCGGCAGAGAGCCGGCAGGCTGGGGGCTGGACCGCTGGTCAAGCCCTGCCCATAATGGAGGGCTTTTTACTATGCCCTGCCACCATCTGGCCAATCCCTTTCAGGCGCAATTATCAACAGAGTGTGTTCATATGTGTGAGCTTGTGTGTGTGTTTATAGGTCCACACCCGTGCAGCTGTGAAATATTGGAAGCAGGCTTATTAAGATGTGTTTACTGTCAGCTTAGACGGCAGCTAATGGCCTGACAGCGATACAGCCGCTCTCTTCCACGGATACTAATCAACGCTGCCTGTCCGAGACGACCGCAGTCAGACATGAGGTGGGAATATGCAGCCGTGGAGAGAGAGGTTTAAAGAAGGCCGTGTAGAAATGGCGATGGAATTTCAACTACTGGCAAGGTACGAGGTCATATTGCCTCGTTCTTGACTGACACACATGAACTCAAAATAAAGAAGACCCTTGATGTAATGACGTGCATTCAGAGGAGTATACTAATGGGAAGAATAAATGTATCTGGTCAACCACGCACACAGAATGGGATGCCAAGTGCTTTGGCATCCCATTCAGTGTCCCTGTTTCCCCCCCTCTTAATGCTGTTTGTTATGGCAATCAACAAACAGAAATCTGGGAAGGGGAGCAGGGGCAAAAAAAAAAAAAAAAAAGGTGAATCATCGTCAAATCAAGTAAGGCTCAAGAAGGTTACTAGAAAGTCAGTCATCTTTTTTCTTGTTTAACCTTGAGCATACATGCATTCTTGTTTAATATGTTTAACCTTGAGTTTATGTGCATTCTTGTTATTAATAATTATTTATTCTGGTTGCAAACAAACATTTAAAAACATGCAAATGAAGGTCATGTTAGGAGGGGAATAGGCATAGTAGTACATCTAAAGACTTGACCCAAAGGCTGTGTGATTGAGCATCAGTGCCTCTCTCGGTCTCCCTCCCTTCGTCTCATCCCTTCTTCCATCCATACCTGTCTGCATCACTCTCTGACACACCCACTAATCACTCAGACCAATGGCTTGGAGTTGATCTGCCCAAATGGAGCCTCAACTAGCTACGTTCCACCTCCCAGCAAGCCTTCCTCTCTCCCTCCAGCTCTCCATTCATCTGTCCGTTTAGCCAGTATGCATAACCATCAGCTCAGCCAGCCATCGCAGCCAGCAAAGCGAGCCACACACACACACACACACACACACACACACACACACACACACACACACACACACACACACACACACACACACACACACACACACACACACACACACACACACACACACACACACACGGCTGAGAGGCAGGCGAGCCAGGTAAACAAACATCACACAGCCCATTGGTTCATCTAATGTTCCACAGCTTGACTTTTAGACATGTTTTTACCCCCCAAACACACAAATGTACAAAATGGAAACAAACGTACAGACTCAATCTTAAAGCCGGGGTGCCCAACTACGGAGATATCAGAATAAGTTTGATTTGAAATTACCCAACTGAAAAAAAAAAAACAGCATCCCTACATGCTTCAAAGCCACTCCCTTGCCGGCTAACTGGTGGAGGACGAATCGGTCAGTAGGTCTGCCCAGCCTTGTCTAACACTGTGAGATGCACAGCGAGTGCACGGGCAGAGGGAGTGCAGGTAGGCGGGTGGTTAGTGAGACTGACAGGTTGGCCATCCTATCATTTCATTTTGGCCGAATCAAATGTTTGGCTGGACTTGCTACAGGCCTAAAACAGCTTAGATACTGGATTGAGTTATTTTTTATGCTCAGAGTATTTGATGTATTGTTTCCTGTCAGGATGTAAATAAAATTTCTGCAAATACGAAAAATTAAGATTCTTAAATAAATTAGACTAGCCCAGTTTTAAAGGGGTGCCTAGAGAAAGTGTGAGGTGAGTCTACAAATGTAAAGCATAGAACAAGGACAGAAAGGGCAGAGGGCTCTGCGGTGGAATCAGCCTTGAGTTAAGCCTAGAAGCTCAACTCCCCTCAGCTCATGTGGTCCTTATATTATTCAACGTTCAACGAGGTGCCCAAGTGGTAACATTGGCCGTGATTGAGCCGACATTTTGGGTTTGTCGTAGAAAAACTTTGAATAGCAATACATTTTCCAAATCAAGAAAATAAATTCAAATGAAAATCATTGTCAAAACCAAAATCCGGCAATCGAGCAGCATGAACACCTCTGAGTAAGGATTATCCCCTCTCCTAATAGGAGAGATTCAATCGAGTAAAGAAACACCAAGATACAGATACAGAGAAACCCAGAAAAAGTTTCTTGGAAACAAAGGTTGAAGTCAGTGTTGTGGAAGCGGGGGGGAGAAGGGCTGAGAACAAAGCTGCTAGAGAGGTGTACGGGGTACGGGAGGCGGGGGGCCTACACCGGGGTGGGGGCAGGATCACATTAGGGTTAGCCATGTGTGCAAATGTGGATGACAAGCGTGCCCTCCATATGAACACTCAGCTAATGGCAATATGTTAGTACCGCCCGCCCACGCACGCACGCACGCACCACACGCACACACACACTCCTATCCACCAAATGTCTTTTTGCTTGAATTCACATGCAAATGTGCATGCGTCCACGCGTGTGTATGAAATGCTCAAGCACTTTGGCGGACATGATCTGCCATTAGAATCAGGGCGGATTTCAGTAATTCCAGAAAAATACCCACAGTCCTGTAATTTTCCCGCTTGTTCTCATTTCTACGTGACATAGATTGGTGTGAGGGAGGGAGCGAGGGGGGGGGGGGGGGGGGGGGGTGACCGGACTGAGGGAGGGCTGTGTGTGTGTGTGGATTGACAGGTGATACGTTGTGGCTGTCCATGTGTTCATGGATCCGTGTAGCAACACTGATGGGTCATCAGACGATGTGGAGGGAGGGAGATGCGCGCGCGCACACACACACACACACACACACACACACACACACACACACACACACCCACACACACACTCAATGTGACATCGGCAAGGGGCCCAAGAAGAGGTTGACCCCTGGGGGTCATAGGTCACACTCACCCTCCACTCTCCCACTCTTGGTGAGGGCCTTCATCAGGCCGATGTATTTACCGGCATCCAGCGCGACAGAGGAGTCCCTGCGACTCCTGGGGACAGATGGAGACAGGTAGAGAGACAGGGACAGATAGAGAGAGGTAGAGAGACAGGGAGAAATAGAGAGAGGTAAAGAGACAGGGACAGATAGAGAGAGGTAGAGAGACAGGGACAGATAGAGAGAGGTAGAGAGACAGGGAGAAATAGAGAGAGGTAAAGAGACAGGGACAGATAGAGAGAGGTAGAGAGACAGGGACAGATAGAGAGAGGTAGAGAGACAGGGACAGATAGAGAGAGGTAGAGAGACAGGGACAGATAGAGAGAGGTAGAGAGACGGGGACAGATAGAGAGAGGTAGAGAGACGGGGACAGATAGAGAGAGGTAGAGAGACAGGAACAGATGGAGAGAGGTAGAGAGACAGGGACAGATAGAGAGAGGTAGAGAGACGGACAGATAGAGAGCGGTAGAGAGACAGGAACAGATGGAGACCGGGACAGATGGAGAGACAGGCAGAAGTAGAGACAGTCAATACAATGCTCAAACAAAAAGGCATGACTATAAATTGAACTGTGGATTTTGTGTTGTGTGTGAGAAAGACCAAATAGATCTACATTTATAGTATTTACATTAATATAGTCATAAAAACCTGAAGCTGAACCATGCATTGATGTCTCCTTTAATACTCCTCATGTCACACTTTAATTTCCAAGATTGCCTACAACAGTGTGTGTGTGTGTGTGTGTGTGTGTGTGTGTGTGTGTGTGTGTGTGTGTGTGTGTGTGTGTGTGTGTGTGTGTGTGTGTGTGTGTGTGTGTGTGCATGTATGAGTGTGAATGTTGTGCGTGCGTTGCATGTACGCATGCATGAACAAACACTCACAGCTCTCTCTTTAGGCTGAGGGCCTCCTCCAGGTTGTCGTGGCGACAGCAGAGGTTGATGAGGACGGCGTAAGTGCCGGTGGTCATCTCGTCCTCGTACTGCTGCTTCATCTCGAGAGCCCGCTCCAGGTCCTGATTGATCACGATGGCAACAAACAAACAGAGAGTCAGGTGTTTGATTGGATTAGGTGCATGCAAATGAGCTGATTGGACAGCAGCTAGACACGTTGCAGCTGTACGGTCTGCAGTCTGGAGCGACGACTAGCAGGGCGGCGGCTAGCGTTCATGGGGTGTGGATAAGGTCCTCCGGAATCATCACCATTCCTCCCAAACCAGTAAATGGTCAATTTACTGCATTTATACAGCGCTTTTCTAACCAGTGGCCAGTCAAATTGCTTTACCATATTGCCCAACATTCACGCACCGACGGCAGTGTCAGCATATGGGGTCAGAACAGTCTCAATAATAATGAATGCACAGAGAAGGATTCACAAATGGGAAGAAACTCTCTGTAGTCAATCAGATGCCTCCCTCGTTTTCAGCCAATCACATGACTGCAGTTCCAACCTCTGAAGAATAAGTCCAGCCTCCGAGCCTCCCGGTTCCCTCAGTCAAATGTCTATGGGAAATAACATGGTTTTTTTGAAGGATCGTACATAACAATCTCTAGGTGGCGAAGAAGTAAAAGCTGTGTCACGTTTTGAACTACACACTTTTTCCATCTACTTTCGACTGGGTTTTGGGATTGTCGGTGCCGTTAAAGTAGTAAACGGCACCGACATTCTAAAAACCCAGTCAATGCAGTCATGTGATTGGCTGAAAACGAGGGAGGCATCTGATTGGCTACAGAGTTCCTTGTTGAAAAAAATACATTTGTGAATCCAGCCACGTCAGGACAGTTCACACACAAATAACAAGTTCACAAATGAAAAGCGTCTTGTAAATTCAAGTTTAACAGTTTGTATATAAATGTAACAACATCCAAATACATGTTGATGACAATTGCAAATATTTTTTTAATACATATATTTATGGATTTATATTACGGTACATTTATTTAAAACAAGACACATTTGTGTGTGGATCAGAAATGTGTTTGTGAAACTTATTTTTGTTTATGGATTTATTTTACATTTATACATACGATATCCATTTGTGTGTTCATTGAAATGTATTTGTGAGAAGAGAGTAATTTATATATAAATCACAAAATACATTTGTGAATCCTTCTCTGTGCATTCAATATTAATGAGACTGTTCTGACCCCATAACAGCAAGCTGGTCAGGACTAGTCGGGGTGAGACGACTTGATCGGGGACACCTCAACTCTCTTGGGGGAGAGCTAGGAGGAGCCGGTGATCAAACTAGCAACATTCCTAGTGTTCCCTTCCCCACAAAACACAGACCAAGTAACTATGTCTTCAACACTTTCCAACAGGATAATAACGAGTGTAGAAAAGCTGTCAAAGAAAAAATAAAATGTGTCAAACGGAGGAAGTGAAGAAGAACAGAGATAAAGAGAAGACCTTGTTTCACTGTCCTACCTCTTTGGCACAAAGGGCTAGTATGATTTGTTTCACCACAACGCCCACTGGTTTGTTTTCAGCTTTCAGTTCGGCTAACTTCGTCTCCAGCACCTCTAGTTTGGCCCCAGTGGCCTGAGAGAGAGAGAGAGAGAGAGAGAGAGAGAGAAAGAGAAAGAGAAAGAGAAAGAGAGAGAGAGAGAGAGAGACAGAGAGAGAGACACACACACACCATATTTAAAGTAGTAAAATGTAAGATTGAGCCCCTCCCCTTCAGTAGGCTTTCAGAACTCATAAAACTCTAACACAGCGTTCAGTACTCTCTAACTGGTTCTGCTCTGTGTGACACCTTCTATCATAGGCTGGGCTGGCTGGGGGAGCGAGAAGGGTCCAATGGAGGGTTGAACAAAGATTCTTATAAACATAAAGAGACGTATGGGCTGGCCAGCATTTTGGATTTGTATAAGTTATAGGATGTGCTTTTATTGATAACATTATCAAAATCGCAATTTAATAGCATTGACTACAGATATGTCCAGGTTGTTTTAAAATGTTATGTGTTGAATTGCATGATAAACGGTAACTAAATTATTAACACGTAATAAAAAAGCATAAAAGTAATATACATTTCTTGAATTGTGGAATTTATTTAAATGAATATGTAATGGTTAATGCCTCACTATATGTGCCAGTTTATTGACATTAAGTAGATAGAAATGCTTGAAGGAAATTTTGCGACGCATACAGCGGTGTTCTACTCACAGTGTTGGGCGCCGCTGAGGTCATCTCTTTGGGGTTCACCAGTTTAAGAACATCCTGAAATACAAAACATAAGATGAGATAAAAAACAATAAGCCTGAGATGGCTAACAGAGGAAACACTTTGAATTTTTACTACAATGAACATGCACTGTATCAATCTTACTCTTTTCCAAGCCGACCCCTCTTTTCCATATATACTTACAGTATATGTACATCAATTGGCCACTTTACTCTTACCTACTTGGAATCTTTAAGAATTAAAATATAGTTTTATCTCTCTAGTTGGGTGAAATAAAATACTCTTTACATAAAATGACAGACATAGAAGCTAAAAAGGACTCTTCCATAAAACCCTTTTTGAGTTGGATAATTCTCCATCATATCAAATGGGCAGGTTGGAGACATGAAGACATTCACCTTAATGAGCTCTGGGACCTGGTACGAGTCCAGGAGGTTCCTCATGCCTCTATAGATGTTGAAGGAGATGGTGATCTTCTGGAGGAATACAGGAGCAGATATCACCAATAATTCAGGAGAATCATGTTTTGATGAGCAGAGTGAGACATGCCTGCACTATTTCTTCAGGAGGAGTCAACCGGCATTCATTAGTAATTAGTAACACACACACACACGCACACACCTTAGAATCCAAAACATGCAAAAAAGAGAATTTCCAAAATATTGTGATTCTCATGTGTATACACAAGTAGATCATCTTTTAACAGTAAGTATTTCACGCAGCTTACAGCACTTGTAACCTGTGCCCTCATTGGCCACACCCCCGTAGCCCACATGTATGATGCAGCTTGTCTGCATATATCCATGGAAATAAAGACGTAAACATAATGTTCACAACAAAAGTACTGTTGTGTATTGTGTTTGTGTGGGTACCTGTTCACTCAGCTTGTTAAAGTACTCCTGCAGTTTGGTCTCATGTGCACGGACCTCTGCTTCAGTCATGCTGTCCACCAGGTTGTACAATAGAAATGAAGCAGTGTCTAGACATGGAAGGACACAGATACACACATACACACACAGACACACAGTCAAGGGAGTGCATTTCATTTGTCATTGTGCCAGTCACAGGGGCCATTTGTGCATTAATACATGTTTTTTTCTGTAACCTCTGCAGTGTGCGTTAAAGTGATAGCATTCTGCTGACAGAGGCTTCACTCTGCTGTGTGATAGAATGCATTGCAAGCCACAGTGACAGCACCCCCCACACACACACAGACACAGTCTAACAGAATGTGACATGGATAACCGTCTCGATCGCTCCCACCAGCACACACACCAGTGCAGGCGTGGGGCAAGGGGGCGTGATGGGGAGGAGGCATGGAGGGGGGGGGAGGAGGCATGGAGGGGGGGGGGGGGGGGGTGGAAGCGCACACTTTGCAAGACACACACACACTGACACGGAGCGACACTTCCTCTCCACACACACACACACACACACACACACACACACACACACACACACACACACACACACACACACACACACACACACACACACACACACACACACACACACACACACAGTGTCATATCAGAGATTCTGTTCCGTTATGACACACTCTTACAACTCAGCGCTGTGTCAGCAGCCAGGGTCTATGTCTACTGACAGAGACTCAGATCGCACTCACACACGCCTAATGCAACAGAGACTGCAGATGTGCACGGACGATAAAAGCACTCAAACACGTGCAGGACATTTGCCAGTCAGTTGAGTTGGTTCAGTAGCAAGGAACAAGCTAGGAGCAAAGGCGCACGACAATCACACTGAAGAACACGCACACGTGAGGACAATCGTGTCTTCTGCTGAGAAAGCGAATGAGCAGACTCAAATATGACATGGTCAGGTTGAGCGTGATCTGGGATCCAGCGGTCCGACCGTGTTAGAACGTCTGGGGGGGGGGGGGGGGGGGGGGGGGGTGTCAGCACAGAGACTGGGCCAGAGACCAACCACTGAACCGCCGGAGGTCTTCCTTGTCTTTGTTCCAATTAAAGGGATATTTTATCAAACAAAAACTGGTATTTCTACAGTGGCCAGGCAACACCATGTTGATTTGACCTCTTTTTAGACATTTTTTACTGTTACCGTTTCACTATTAATATCCAATCACGTGCTCCCAGAGCCCCGCTTCCATCAACATGATCTGTTTTAACAAACATGAAGCGCCTGAAAAGAAACTTCAGCTCGTCTGCCTTCAGACTTTAGATATGAAATCCAAAGTCTGATTTGTGAGACTAGGCTTCACTTAATAAATCACATTTTGCTCATCCCAGTGCGGTTTCTCTAACAGAAAAGCACACAGGCCCATCTCAATTCAAACCTTAGTCTATTCATCAATTCAATTATTTCAGTAAAATATACACCTACATACACTCAATATAAATGCATTGATATTCATGTCTGCGGTTTGAAGTGTACACATAATGCACTTGACTTCTTGCATAAAGTCTGCTGGGCTTACCAGCGGGCTTGGAGTTGCCTCTAGTGAAGCGAGCGTCTCTGTAGAGGAGGTCGGTGATCTATAGGAAAAAGTGAAAACAATCAAATATACAACATATCTCAACCACAAGGCCATTTAATGAGGAATTCCATCGGACCGATTAGTGCTTCATAAAAACACATGACTGAGAACTGCTGAGGCTACTTTAAATTCATACTTTTACAACCACATGAATTACACAACAAAATTAATGAGTTGCATTCATTGGCCTGAAATGTGAAGCACAGAAATGAAATCATTATAATAATATTATCATAAATAATAAATTACGAAATAAATAATATCTTTTTTCAATAAGAAAAAAACACAATACTACTGAGCACCACTGGGGTCATATGGTTAAACAAAATGTAAACACATCAATGGACAACTATATGTTGCACTTCATGGATGCAGTCGAGGAGCCCATCCTGTTTGGTAGTCCGTATGACTGGTACAGAGGTATCTTTCTACCATGGGACCCGGGAGGGCTTCTTACAATAAGCCTTGATAGACCGAAGAGATGGGAGACTTACCTTTACCATGCTCTCGATATCGCTGAACCTGCGGGGGGCAGTAGAGGACAAGGAAAAGATCAGCTGATATAGAAGACTATCCTCACCTAGCAGACTGGTGATCATCCATTTATTCTTGACACTTCTAGTGTTTTACTTTCAGGCACATTTCAAGTTTCTCTTTCAGGAGTTTCTAAACTCGCCTGTCTCCTTGTTAAAATGTTGACCTTCTGGTCAATGGCACTTCTACCCAAGCTGATATAAACTGTATTAGGGTGCTAGCCAAAGAATCCCTTCCATTCTTTTTTTCAAACTTAAACAACACATCAACTACTAATTGTTTTTCAATCGGGGGGTCAAAGTACAAAAAAAACAACGAGTTTGAAGGTTTGTGTGGTGGACTGACATATTCCTGAAGAACTGAAAAACACAAAACCGACAGCATGCAGCAGTCAGCACACTAAATGATGACAACTGAGACATTTCCAGAGTTGTCAGCTATTTGGACGTCTGCATGAGAGGGGGAGTGAATTGCAGGAAAGAAGAGGGAAGGAATTTAATGATTTAATTATCCACTGACCTTGCCTTTGACAAGGGCAGATCCCATATCACACACACACACACACACACACACACACACACACACACACACACACACACACACACACACACACACACACACACACACACACACACACACACACACACACACACACACACACACACACACACACACACACTATGATACAAGAATCACAGACCTTCTACCCATTTCGCACATGCAAACCAAACATAGTACTGGACCAGTTATTCCCTCTACAATACCTCACTACTGGACCAGTTATACCCTCCATAATACCTCTGTAGAGTACAACTAAAATGCTCTACCCACAGAAAAAATAATTTGCCTGCTTTGTCCTTACAATGGCACATACAATGAGAAAAGTCTGCCATCAGCTCTGTACAATAGAGCAATCTGAAGCAGAGAGGTAGGGTCCAGCGATGTGAAGGGGCCAGACTGGACATTGCCTCTCTTTTTGTGCCGCTTTACAGACATTTTCTGACATTCAGGTCTTCAGTTAACACCTTAACTTGGACCGTGGACTGTCCTATTAACTCCACATGGAAGATCACTTTATTATGGAACGTGAATATAAAGTCAACAGAGTTGGGTGTCGAGACTTTTAGTATTTAGTATTTATTTTAGTATTTAGTATTTTTTTGACTATCGTTGCATGGTCCATCAAGGTCTATAGACCCAAAACAATAATTACTTTTAATTAATATCATTAATAACATTTACACATAGTAAAAATGTAAGCCTAATGCTTCATGTTCAGTGAAATGTGTAAAGGCTGTTTTTTACGGGGGTCACACTGGTGAGTACGAAAGCCAAAGCTGCCAGGGTTGGTATAATATTTGTTTGTGCCCGTTTTGTTGGTTGTGTAATAAGTCAGAACTACATTGGCCAAGACGCGTCGCACAAACTGCCCATCCAAAATGCATTGCATATTCGAAAAACGCAAACGCGCAAAATTCACATCACAACTGTAAACCTCTCAAAACAAATGCAAAAGCCAAAACACAAACCTCATTAATTCAGCTGTAGTCTATTCATGCTAGAGAAGCTAGGCAAAATATACTATAATGTGGAATATGATACATCCAGGGCTGTGGATTAACCTGTGTGAAGAGAAATGTTTCAGGGAAAGGCAGCCACTCGATCACAGTGGTGAGAAGAGGAGAGCAATCATGGCTCAGCTGAACAACTGAACAACTGATTTTGAAATGGTTTGAAATTTGAAATTGTAATGCACCAGTCAGAGACAGTTTTCATATAAATGTTGGTCAGCTACAGAGAAGGTTGCAACTGTATATGCGAAAGGCCCATGCTATGAGATGCATATTTTGGTTAAGTCATGATAACAAGATCTTATCTCGTTATGAGGACTCAAAAAGCAATAAATCAGATTCCATGCCTCCTCCTCAAGTGGCAAACAAAAGCCTTTCAGTGATATTCAGACCCATTTATACAAAGGAGTTATTATGATCTCAAAAATGTATTTGTGGTACTTTTACATATTTGCTACACTGACTACTTCCTCCATGAGAGCTGCTCTGAGCCTCCTTGCATTAAAAACTACTAAACTAACTCACTTGATCTGTCTGTCAAATCAAAGGGTCACTTTAGAGTGGTCCATGGATCAATAAAATATGATATCATGTGGAGGGGGCATGGCTTGGTGCAGGCTGCACACCGGTGGCGAGGCGGCTCAATCAGGGGAACCAACGTAGCTGTGGGAGGGGGCATAATGAGCAGGCTGGCCATAAATACTGCCGTGTTGTTGTGCTTACAGTGGGGTCGGGTCCGGCTAATGAGTCAAACGAGTTCCTGCAAAAAACAATGGTAGGCGCCAATTTTTTTTTAAAGATGAATAGATATTCATCACAAATCTCTGCCTAGCTATTCAAACTTCTGTTGGTTGGGTTTGAATAGATCCATTTGTGACTCCAATGTCCCGGCCGAGCAGCAGAAAAATCGTATGGTACACAGTACAGACCTATCCTCAGATGACTTTTCCCATAGATCGTTTGGAAAATAGGGCTTGTCAATCTGAATGCGTCATGGCATTTTTTGTTGCTGATACGCAGCCATATTGAGAGGACTCAAGACAGTTGTAGCGCTGACTCCTGGAGCTCTATATCTATATAATATAATATAATAATATAGTATTTCTATAATATTATATCTAATATCACGGCCAAAAGCTACTGTATGTGCGCCTCGGATGATATTATGAATCATAAAGACTGCGTCTAACGTCTCTGGCACTTCCACAACAAGTAAAGACTCGTAGTGGGGGATATCTCGGCCATGGTTGAGAAGAATTGGGGGAAAGGAACTTTGGCCTTGACTCTCTGAAGTCCATGACCTGCGGCATGGAGGAGAAAGAGATTGTAGTCCAGGAGCTGAGCTGCCGGACTGCCGCCAAGCTCTCCGCGCCGGAGCTGCCGGACTGCCACCGCCGAAGCCGTTCGGCCGCCGCCAAAGCTTCGACGGCAGTCCGGCAGCTCCGGCGGTGTACTCCGGGAGCAGAAAAGTCTTGCAGGGGTAGCTCGGCGGCAGTCCGGCAGCCAACCTCCGAGAGTACAATTCTCCTCCATGTCTCATCCTCCGGACTGCCGGTGAAGCTTCGCCGGTAGTCCGGCAGCTCCGGCGGGGGGAGCTCGGCGGCAGTCCGGCAGAGAAAGGGATTGTACTCCCGGAGCTGAGCTGCCGCCGAGTTCCCCCCTCGCTCGCTCGTTTGGTAACTGTACTGTCAGAAATGCATAGCTCACTCAAAATATATCTCATACAGACTTTTATCAAAGTTTGTATGCCTGTGGGAGCACCAGAGACCCAAAACAACACCACAAATCCCAGGAAAAGTGTTGTTTTCATAATATACCTTTAAAGCAACCTTAATATAACATACTCTAGTCTTTTGAAAACTGTGGTTGCCACGTCTCACATGAGATAGACCGCAGATTCAAACACAAAACTGTCTCCCCTTAATGACAAATCCTTTCATGATTCATTACTAAACAATGAAAACAAATCAATATTACTAACTTGATAGCTAACGTTCCAATGCTCGCTACTGTTCTTATACTTTTTTCAAATGTAGGCATTGCGATCTACCCACCCTTTAGGGGATCATACCTCCCTTTTACTTGGGACAGGCCCTCTTTCTGCTGGCCTGGGCGCGTTTAAAAATTACGATTATAAAGATATATTCATGTATTTCGTAGCTTGCTAGTGAATATTCATTTTGCGACTGTTGGTAATTAGTATCGTGTCTATCTGATAGGCTGTGAAGCAAACTCGCTACATGGGGGTTTATCTATCGACTTATACAATAAACAAGCATGAACGAGTACAAACAATGGGCCATTAAAAGAGTACAGTACCCTTTCAATAAGCTTACTGTTCCACTAGTTTAGCAAAGCTTAAAAGACATCATAGTGAACCAAGGGGCCCAACCTTGACTTTAGAAGAAATCTTTATGGAAAGGCCTCCATATTAAGCTTGGGAGTGAGCATTTGTGTGTTGTTCAACTGTAAATATTCATAAACACAGCCCTACACATTACAACCTTAAGGCTTAAGGCTGTCTGTGTGTGCATCTGTGTTTCGGACGTTGGAAGGGGTGTTGGGATTAGCACGAGTATGCTTATTGGTGGGAGCAGCAGGCATCTGCTTATTTGCATAACTCTCACGGTGCTTTGGGGCGCACGCCGAGGGACCACAACTCCATTTGCATGAGGCCGTGTCCGGAGTGTGTGTGAGCGTTTTGTGTGACACGAGTTTCTCTCCTTGCAGCTTGCCTCACTCACACACACAAATAAACACCAACGCACAAACAAATGACATGCGTGATAAGCTGCATATGTCATATCCATAACATCTGCTATTGTGACCTCCATCACGCTCCGAGCCACTGTATAAAAGCCCGTAAGGTATTGTATGGCAAATTCTGGAGGAATATGGAAATGGAAATTATTCACACTGTTCCTCTAATTAACTTACTTTTTGAAGCCCGCGGTGAGGCTGCCTCGGAAGTTACCGATCTCCATGACTGGGAAGGCCGGGTCAGAGACTGGGGTCAATAGACAGGGAAGACATCTAGTAAGACAACACTTTTGACATTGTTATATATAAATACATGACCAATTAATTACATATCTTTTTTGATAATGTGGGAATAAAGCTGACAGCATTGGTGAATTTGCGAGGTGGTGTTGTCTGGACAGAGCACGTTTAAACAGTCCCAGCCCATATATTTGCTGGGTACATGCACTCAATTGGAAGAGCGGTTAATGGAGGCTAAATCAAGTTGTAAGAGACACATAAAAGAGTCACACTCCTCCATCTCTCTACATAGTCATACTCATCTCCTCCATCTCTCTACAGTCACACTCCTCTCCTCCAGCATGTAGAATGTTGGTGTACTTTATACACAACGCAGAGTCTATACAAACAATTTAGAAATAAGCTGAAATCTAACAAGCACTACAGTAACACTCCTCCATCCCTCTACACAGTTACACTCCTCTCCTCCATCTCTCTACATAGTCACACTCCTCTCCTCCATCTCTCTACATAGTTACACTCATGTCCTCCACACATAAAGGCCTGCCGATGGCACAGGGAGTTGAGCGGCTGTCTGTGTGGACTCTAGACCAATCCATGCGGACATGCAACGGAGCAGCTAATGGGAGGCTAAATCAAGTTGTAAGAGACAAATAAAAGAGTAACACTCTCCTCCATCGCTAGACACACTCCTCTCCCCCATCTCTACAGTCACACTCCTCTCCTCCATCTCTCTACATAGTCACACTCCTCTCCTCCATCTCTCTACATAATCACACTCCTCTCCTCCATCACTACAGTCACACTCCTCCATCTCTCTACATAGTCACACTCCTCTCCTCCATCTCTCTACATAGTCACACTCCTCTCCTCCATCTCTCGACATAGTCACACTCCTCTCCTCCATCTCTCTACATAGTCACACTCCTCTCCATCTCTCTACATAGTCACACTCCTCTCCTCCATCACTACAGTCACACTCCTCCATCTCTCTACATAGTCACACTCCTCTCCTCCATCTCTCTACATAGTCACACTCCTCGCCTCCATCTCTCTACACAGTTACACTCATGTCCTCCACTCATGAAGGCCTGCTGATGGCACAGGGAGGTGAGTGGGTGTCTGTGTGGACTCTAGACCAATCCATGCGGACATGCAACGGTGTGTGTTTGTGGAGCACTTACTCATGGTGTAGAATTTGGCTAGGTTGCTACTAGCTGCTGAGCGAACCTCCGCAGACAGGAAGTATTCAGACTCCAGCGTTAATCCTTCATCCTGAGGTATGAGACAAAACACGTAAAAAACACGTCGCACGCACGCACGCGCGCGCGCGCGCACACACACACACACACACACACACACACACACACACACACACACACACACACACACACACACACACACACACACACACACACACACACACACACACACACACACACACACACACACACACACACACACACACCTTGAAGGCCTTGCGGGCTTCCTCAATGCTCTCGAAGGCAGGGATGATGTAGTTGGTGAAGGTTTCAGGAGCAGGGGACACTTCCAGCTCCATCATGCCCCTCACCACCTCCAGCACTCCTGCAACACACAAACACGGTTTGAATGCTACTTGTTAGGGGTAGGACAAAATATAGATACGCAGATATCGTTGCCCTACTTCGAATCGATACACTACAGCCAAATAGATGTTCTATTTTTGTAATCATTAAAAAAAATATATCTAATAATTTATTTTGCATTTTCATGCTCTATCCCTGAAGAGTTAAGACAGGAAATATCGCCCCTAATATCGATATCATAATTGACGAAATAAGGCGCTCTAAACTGATTTCCCTGCTCCTTGAGGTGGCGCTCAACACTTTACCTTTTCACAGTCATTTTGTATTCATCATTAGACATATCGTTATGCAACGCTATAGGATTGTCCAACAATATATATACAAACCTTATATGTATATATATTATCATATCGCAAACCATGTATCGCTTATCGTATCGTGAGGTACCCTGTGATTCCCACCCCTACTACTTGAACAACGTTTGTATTAGGTTACTTTGTTTTAAGTCGTTTTAGTAAGACAGCAACTTGGAAACAAGCCCAATGCTATTAAGTATAAATGCATGGAAACAAAGTGCTACAAAAGAAGTGACTCTTTAAGTAGTTAACTCCCGGAGGTGATCCCAATGGTAGACCTGTGTTGCCGTTATATATTAGTTGGCTAAAAGTGGGGGGGAGGTTGAAAGTAACTCAAGTAAATCATGCACTCATTGAACACAGTCACACACACACACACACACACACACACACATCAGCCTACAGCAGTGGAGGAGCTGTTTAAATACAGGCCCAAGAAAAAAGCTGCCACACATTTTCTATAACCCATTGAGTTGAAGAGAGACAGACACAACACATCAAGAGAACACTAATTGATGCTCCCTAGTTTGCCTTTGGCTGGACTGGTGGACAAACACACACTTAGCTTTACCCCGTCCCCTCGTTCCCCAGCACGGACCCCAAGGTCTTGCCCCGAGGGATGAGGCCAAAACAGCAACATGCATATGGAACAGCCACTCACACACTCTCAATATGCCCGGGAGAGAGAGTGGCAGTACGTTAGCATACTGAACAGCCACACTTTGCATATGCCTGAGAGTGTGCCTCGCAGAAGACATGGGCCTAAATGAGCCATGCATCACAATTCCATGCAAGTCGCTATGAGAGTTTGATGACAGAAACATCAATGTGTCCCTCTACATTATGCGCACAGGAAATGACAACAGGCCGCACGGTTGTAAACAATGTTTCCATGCAGACCTCAGCAAACCACCGTAAGTGCTGGGCAGATTCCATGGACCGGCTTCCCTCGGGAAGCCGGTGTACACCTGACAGACTCTGTACATGAATAAAAGACGAAGCCTGTGCTTTTATACGCCATTAGAACCTGCATTACCCAGGTAGAGCTACCTGGGACCACTCCGCTCACCATCCAGCCACCCCAACATCCTCCTTCATTCATCCCCTCTCCAGGGCCCAAACTCTACACTTTCACAAAGAAAAAAAGGAAACAACCACTGGTGATCTGGCCCTTCTCAATGGAGGAGCCTCCGTTCCCTGGTCCATTCTTGCCCTTCTCATCTGCTCTTTTTTGTCTATGAAAAGGGTTTGTGTTGTCTTCCTGCTGAATAATCCATGATCCATTTCACATTGAGCCAGACAGATAGGAAACAAGTGGATTGTGGAGGAGGTATAAATGTACACTGGACTGCTCCTCCCTGTTTGTGCTTTCACCCCGTTTCTCAATAACAAGCACTTTCCAACAGGACATTTTTTTAGGAAGACGTATTTTTAAGACCCTCTTTCGGTGAAGGCCAAGTGAACGTAGGTGACATGGACTTCACCCGTTATCTTCGGGATGCAGCCCCATGAACACATCAACATTATTCTTAAGGAGTAAATGTTTCAGCTTTGTTTCTGAATTCTGAATAAGCTGAACACTATTGGCATTTAAAAAAAAAAGATTGGGCCGCAAGCTCTAGCTAGTTTTGGGGGAAGGTTAACCCCATGGTGACGACCCACAGCAACTTTGTGATACTTTTTTATTAGCCATCTGTCGATGTGTACAAGTTGTATAACGATCGATGTTGTGACATCAAAGAGTAAACTAAAAAGGAACGTCGACTTCATGAAAAAAACCGCAAACTGCGTTTGGAGCAGAGTGGAAGGTTCACATACCAGTTGGCAGAGACCGGCAAAATATATCATTTACTCAAGTTTTCTCCAAATGTCTTATTTCACTGACGGTGATAAAGTGGCATAAATCACTAAGTTAATGAACATAAGAGTAAAATGATGGGTTCCCCTCCCCATTAACACTTAAACTCTGCCAAGCAATGCAAAGCTATTGAGACAGACTAATACTAAGACAGACTAAGGCCAAGTCAGACAGGTCCCTATTTATTTATTCATTCTCTATTAACAACATTTATAATAAAATTATATGATATCCTTTGATAACATTTAAAAAGGATCTGGTGTTGAACAGAAGGGAGAGCCCAAGAGAGCCAGCAGAACTCTGGAGAGAACATCTACCACACATCCGGGAGTTAACACAGGTCACAAGATATCACCATCAGACTCATGTCTCCGGGTGAGCCGTCACGCAGGGAGGAGAGGAGGAGGAGAGTGAACTGGTCCCGTCGTCTTCTCCTTCCCTCTCGGCCATAAGTACCTGTCACATCTCCTCCTTTTGCTCAGTCTGTCGCCCTTCATTTCCCTCACAGTCTTTCAATCTATCAAAAAATATAAAATAAAACTACACTTGGCGGACTTGGAACAATTCTCAAAAGGGGCTAGGGAGAGAGATAGAGACACACACACACACACACACACACACACACACACACACACACACACACACACACACACACACACACACACACACACACACACACACACACACACACACACACACACACACACCTTGATTTTGCCCAAATATTTCATGCATTCCCGTAACCCATTCCTTCAAATCAGCCTGAACCACATCCGACAAACCCATCCGGTCAGACCTGTGCACACGGCACAGAGGCACACGGCAGATTGAGTCCCAACCTAAAGCATCGACAGGTGAAGGGTAAGAGAAAAGTTTGAAGGGTTGTGGAGGAGTGCGCCTGTTAGAGCACACACAAAGAGAAACACGGCCGACACTACAGCTCTCACTAACCAGGAACACACCCTCACAAGTCTTCCTTCACTACTGCCTCTTTCTCAGTCTCTCTCCTGCACGGCCACGTCAAACATGATAGAGAGCCTTGTGTCGCTGACAGTGACAAGTGGTGCCTCGCTGGCGGCGGGGGGGGAGCGTGGCCGAGCATATGCTCCTGCTAAAGCAAAGCCACACCTCATCAAAATACAAAGCCCCCTCCCCCCCAGGTCATTCCTCAGCTCTTGCTGCTACCCGCTAGTGACACCTGTAGACAAAAAAATGACACGGCGCTTAATATTGCATAGGCGGTGCACAGCGGTGCGCGTAATCCAAAGTGAACTCCCTCAGAGCACCGGCATTTACATGAAGTGAAGTCACTCCGAATCAATCACATCACCTGCACACCCAACCACGCCCCCGCTAGTCTGTTCCCCACCATACACACACACACACACACACAAACATGCTGGAGAATTAGAGAGTACATCATTGATGAGGGCTAAGACCAACATCTTCACGGAGGCAGTGAGAGTTGTCTCCCTGCTTCTCCGCCATCTGCTAAGCACTGTGACAACTAAATGAAGTTCACTCTGTGTTTAAACGTTTTGTTTTAGTTGGGTGTGCAGGGTATGCTGAGATTTAGCCTGTGTGTGTGTGTGTGTGTGTGTGTGTGTGTGTGTGTGTGTGTGTGTGTGTGTGTGTGTGTGTGTGTGTGTACACACGCCCCCCCCCCCGCCGGCCCAATGCCGTCAATTAGGTGACAGGCGGAAAAAGAAAAACATAACTTATTCATCTGAAAGAGCCCAAAGAGAGCGCATTGATGATGGAGCACTTGGGATTCCTGGGCTTGAGTGTGTATCAGTGCTACATTGGGCAAATATGTCCCGAGTTCTGACAAAGGGGTCTTTATCCGTCACCAATCTTATTAATATACATATTTTAGGGATGATCTCGTCTTAATGAAACTGAAAGAATGTTGGAACATTAACATAATTGAAAAAAAAATTAAAAAAAGAGCCACGGCTCCTATGGCGCATTTCCACCGTTGGGTGCGGTTTGGTTCAGTGTGCAAAGGAGCGGCACGGGTCTCGTTTCCACCGCCAAAAGAGGGCGTGATGCGGACTGAGCCGTACTCGTTTCGCAGTACTCCCCCGTCGGGGTACTGAGACGCCTGAAAGGGTGCCGGCAAGTTCGAGCTTCACACGCCGTCCGTTGATCGGTCGACAGAAACGTCTTGATGCTCTTTGTTCATTGTGCGTGTTATTCTTTTTCCTTGGATTTATTAGCAGGCTACACTGTATCGGGCTGCTATAAGGTCACGAAGCTTACGTAGCTGCCGTGGCTATCGGTTCCGAATTAAACTCCGCCCTACCATAAGGGTACTGATGCGGTGGAAACACAAGCCGTAACTGAGCTGGGCTATTCTGCACCCTAGCTACTGGTCTGAGTCGTGCTGGGTCCGAAGCTTATCCGCCGGCGGAGAAGTACCATTAGTGTCTGCACCTCTTCACATTATTATATTATTATATTAGAGTGTTAGCTTGTGTTTTATTTTCAAGCAGTATCGCTGCAAATCTTTGAACTAAACCGGGCTGAGGACATTTTGATGGCAATTGATTGATCGCTTCTCACAAGCAAAATACATTAATAAATACATAATAAAAGGCTTCAAGGCTTGTGTGCGTTTCTCTTCGTGATTGTGTGTACCTGCTGTGTTCTTGTCCTTAACATGTTGGGTGAGGAGCGGGTAGAAGAAGTGAGGCCTAACAGGTAGACCCTGCTCCTTCAGAACCTTCATCAGGGACACACACATATCTGAAAAGAAGAAAATCATCAGTAATATTGTTGTAGCAAGGACTCTGTAAGTATAAAGTTATAGCAGAGCGAAGAGGTCAAAAATGTGTGTTGTGTTAAAATGGCAAAATAGTAGAGGACAAAAAAGATGAAAAAGATGAGAAACCAGTTAGAGCTAGCTGGATTTTGAAAGTATTTAGCAGGCAAAATCCCTTCCCTCCACATAAATTCCTCCTAGCTCTAGGTCTGCTTAGACTTGTGAAAGACTCCGGTCATGGGCAATAGTATGAATTATAGTTAGATAGACCGACAGGCAAGTCAGAAAGTTTCAGTCGCCCATCAGAATTATTGGACGGGTATAGTATAGGCCTGCAACAGCCAATGATAACAGAAATTAATTATTTGTTTTTTACAGTATTGGATGTTTTCATTTAGATCGGTCTAGTAAGTACAATGTTGTAATGTAACATCATTGTAATATTAGAAAAAGATTAAAACTAAAACTAAATTGTCAACCCTAGCTTTAAATCAGGGTCCTGATCATGTAGTTGATTGCACATGGTTTATAATTAGGGCCCTATGAAATCCGTTTTATTTTTTTCCAAATTCCGTTTTATTTTTTTCCAAATTCCGTTTTTTCCGTTTTAATTTTCATTAATTCTGTTTTTACACTTAAAATCATCAGAACGAGTGTCAAATAAGTGCGAACGAATACAATTTAATCAGATAGAAGACTACATTTAATAAAACATCACAACATTGCACTGTTTTTAGTGCTTCAAATAAAAACATGACATAAATATTAAAGTGCTTATAAACTCTTTTTTTATAAACTCAAATTGTTGTTTGAAGGGGCGTGCCCTGGCTAAGGCGTTCATTGTTTTTCATATGGATTTTGGACTTCAAGTGGTCATCGCACGTATCTTTGCGTTTCCAATCGATAGTATGTTGACATATTCTACAAAACACCTGAGTGATAAAAGTGTTTTGGATATTGTTCGGCTCTGAATTTGGGGTTAGAACCGAATTACGGGCACTCAAACTTCTTCTTCGGCTTCTTGATAGGAGCGGGACCTATTGTTTGCGTGGTGGACCGGGGATTTTTTTTTAACATTGTTCTGCGAGTGACTGCTAAACATTCCGTGACGTTAATGTCACCTGTGTTGTTTCCCTTTTCCCTCGAAACTGAATTTCACCAAAATAATGGCGAATTCCGCTGCATTCCACAGTCTGATGTGCCTTGTCCCTGTTGCATGTTATATGTGCTGAAGAACAGGAACCTGCTGGAAATCAGTTATTTTACTAAGACAGGCCCGTTTTAAATTGTAACTTTGTTACTTTTAATACTTTCCTGCTTAATAAAAAAAAAAAAAAAAAAAAAAAAAATTATCAGTTGATTCCGTTTTTATGGTCCAATTCCGTGATACCGTCCGCGTTTTCGTTATCGCGGATTTCATAGGGCCCTATATAATGTATAAGGAATAAACTCCGATAGGAAACCATGGATAGTTATTGGAAAATTACGCATGATGGGGGTTGCTTACCACTGCCAAGGTAAATTATAGCAATAGTAATAATGTTTACATGTCACTTTATTTGATGAAGTAAGCGGGCGGTATACATAGAAGTCCATACTCAATGTAGTTGGGGTTTAGTAACTGAACAAAATATGTCCATGGTAAAATTCAGTGCATTTTTCAGTGTGTCTATATTAAGAACAAATATATTTACAGAGAAACGGATACAAATACCAAAGGTTGACTTATTTTTGAATTGCCCCACAATAAAAGATTTAGATACACATTTATTATATTGGGTTAGGGGTGTGCATCTCTCCTTTATAGGACGATCCAATACTTATCTAGATACATGTGCTACGCGATCCGATTCAGAGACGATCACTTTTAATATGGAACGATTCGATGCAATGTTCTAATGATTCGGTTCGATTTGATGAGATATTAATCAATCTGATAGCAGTGTTTCCCCTATATGCACCTACCAGTGGCAGCACGCCGCTGGTAGGTGCATGAAATATGACCGCCGCTGCTGAATTTCTTTTTTTCAACAAGAGGAGACGAGAGCTTCAGCTTATCTCTTTAAATTACGAATGTTATATTATTTTGCGCTACGCAAAATAATATAACATTACGTGCGCTACAGACGCTGGATATGCGCTTTATATCCAGGTCAATTCACACACTTGTGAGCAAAGCATATTAACAGAGAGGAGAGGAGAGCTCCTTCTTATCTCTTTAAAAAACTAATGTTATATTATTTTGCGCTAGGGACGCTTCATATCAAGGTCAATTCACACACCTGAGTAAAGCATATACACGGAGAGGAACTTCGGTAAAGTGGGAAATGAATTGGCAGATTCTGAGTTTACGGTTCAATAGATCAGTGAAACATTGTTGCGACACAATTGAGTGTGGTAACCTAGAGAACCAGCTACAGCATTGTTTTCATCCAAACGAGCCGTCTTTAGCGAAAGGTGAATTGCATTGGCTTCTATGAGCCGTCACCTTTCAGCCGCGAGCTTAGGGACCTTCTGCAAAGTGCAAAACTGAAAACGACCACAATGGTAAAATTTCAATAGCGTTGCCATTATTGATGAGCCCCAAAACTTGTTTCATAGAGGTATGGCCTCTTTATGGTCCCACTACAACCTTTAGTTTTGAAAAATATTTCTCTTCTTATTTTTGAAGATTGTTTATTTAGCAAGAATTTCAATAGCGTCGCCATTATTGACTCTAGAGCCACAAAACTCGTTCCATAGAGGCATAGCCTCTTTATTGTCCTACTACAACCTTTAGTTTTGAAAAATATATCTCTACTTATTTTTAAAGAATTTATTTTTAGCAAAAATGTCAATATACATTTTTTTTAGCAACAATTTCAGAAGCGTCGCCATTATTGACTCTAGAGCCCCAAAAACTTGTTCAATAGAGGAATGGCCTCTTTATGGTCCTACTACAACCTTTGTGATTGGGAGAGGGGAGGGAGTGTGAAGATGCATTGGTTTGAGGCACAGACCTTTTTGATTGTTGTAGTATTTGTGTTATGTGATTTTACTGTATAGGGTGGTTATTGATATCATATATTTTTTGTTAAATAAATGTACATAATTGTTTTAAAGATTATACTTGTAATATGTTCAATCTCTCCATATTTCCCCTGCTCATTACTCTGCACAAATGTACTGTATGTACACCCTTCTGTTGCCGGCAGACACATAGAAACCTCCCGGCAGGGTGCGCTTTGCGAGCACAAAAAAAGATTTGCAAGCAGAAAAAAAAAACATTCCACCTCCGCTGCTGCAACTCCATCCTAGGGGAAACACTGGATAGATACACTTAATATTTCTTTAACAAATATTTCTTTATGGCATGGAAAAAATGGAAGACACATTTATACATTTAGAACTACATGTCCATTTATTTGTTTATTTATAGACTTGATCGCTGTCCCGCACAATTTAAAAAATAGCGAAGCTTTTGTCAATATTCCCCTCCTTCTAATAAGACCCAAAGAATTCGCTGGTGCACTGAAAATCGTTTCACAGTTTTCAGACATATGGTTATTCGCGCACTCACAACTCCGGTTGTTTCCTGCTCGCGAGACGCAGGGCGCACGCGGAGACGCACGAGCAAACATACACAAACACGCATGCGGATCCGTCCGCTTCCGTAAATTTCATTTACCAGATCCGCATGGAAACGGAATGAAATGAGTTGTCTTGATATCAGGTTGAAGCTTCACTCAATCGTTACGCAACGTTTAAATCGGTGCATCGACAGATTCTTGGTCATTTTAAATCGATTCAGGGGCCCACGTATCGATGAAGTCGCATCTGTGTTAATCTACCCGGATACTGATTCGTATCGGTGAATCGTTACACCCCTAGTAAATGTGGTATAATCTCAACACAAATTATAACGTTCTTATTCTAGCTATATTAAATTCAACAACCTTTGTGTGCGTGCATGCATGCGTGCGTACCTGTCTTCCTGGTTTCGAGGGCGCAGGCCAGGGTGAAGTGTAGTGGTGAGGTGTGAAGGTTGGACTCTTGCAGTTCCTTGCAGTAGCGGGCCAACTTCTCCACGGGCTGCGTACACAAAATGTACAAAAGTAAGCTTCTGGGAGTGTTATTGTGCAGTGCACCTTGTACATGACTCATTATGTTTGTTAGAAATGCCATAGCCCGTCACGTATTCTACAGTGAATGAAATGCTCCGTTCTGCCTGAGACATTCAATGTTAGAACTTTCCTGCCTCATTTCTAGTCAACAGCAGTGGGTGGATTCCCCATGCCAATGGGTTCAGCTATAACATCTTGATCAGGGACTGAGGTGTTCTTTGGGTTGGGAATTTTTTTAACAGACGTCTCTCTCCAACTAACGAAAGGCGGCATTGATATTTATTTTTGGAGGCGTTCCAAATGTGTGTCCATGGAGATGTACATCTACAGGTCTAGGACACATGTGGGCGTGCGGGCGTACCATGTCCATGTGGACGCAGTGTCTGAGGAAGAAGCTCCCCAGGGTGGGGCCATCCGTGCTCGGGACCTCCCCATGCTGCGCGGGGAAGCTCTGGAGGATCCCGAAGGCCGTGTCCTCCATGCGCTGAGTGATCAGGCTCAGACACAGGTTCATAGCATCTGCACAGAGAACAACATGCTCAGTGTTTAGTATGCCCAGTGTTCGGCTGGGACCGCTACGGTCTTCGTCGTTTACTGTGGTTTTATTTCCATTTCATCCATCCTGGTAAAATGGTAAATGGACTGCATTTATACAGCGCTTTTCTAACCAGTGGTAACGCAAAGGGCATTACAGTACTGCATAACATTCACCCATTCATACCCACTTTCACACACTGACGGCAACCATGTGTCAACCATGCAAGGCGACAGCCAGCTCGTCGGGAGCAGTCAGGATGAGGTGTCTTGCTCAGGTACACCTCGACACAGCTAGGAGGAGCCAGAGATCGAACTAGCAACCTTTCGATTACCAGCCAACCCGCTCTACCTCCCGAGCCACATGCTGCCCCATCATGAAACAGAGCAAACACTTGAAGAGTAACACCCTTGTGTGAAAGTCCACATCTGTACTTTGGCTGTACGTGTGCGTGAATAATAAGTACACAATAGAACTACAGGTGGAAAATAGCAATTTGCTCTAAGCAAGATTAAAGTTTCTTTTGTACATTGTCCCTGTTTAAATAAAGTTACATGCATGAAGGTACCTGGCACGAAGCCCCTGTCGTGCCTCATGAGCTCAGTCATCTCAGGGACGTGCTGCTGGTATCCGGCTCTGGCCAGCGAGAAGATGACCTGCATCATGTCTCTGTGCATCAGGCTGCAGTCAGCACTCTCAGCCACCTCAATGGTCTGGAGGGAGATTAGAGGGGTGGTGAAGAGAGGGACAGCAAGGGAGGGCAACGGACGAGTGAATGGTTGGAACAGGTAGAAAATTATGTTGGAACGTTAATTAGTGAGTTCCCAATATCATATTGATTCACGGCGCATGTTGTATCGATGTTAATAGATGATTTGTGGCAACATAATATTAGTTTATGGTTGGCTAGTTATCATGCCATGGTATTTATCTCCGTCACCACCATTACATAATTGAGTGATTGTGAGTAAGCCTGAGTCAATACCACAGAAGGTTGTAACGGTTCCTGGCCATAGAAAAAATATATCTGAAAACAATATTTTCAGATATATATACTTTCTGCCTTTTCAGCATCTCAGCGCTTATCCGTTTGCCATCTGGTCCGTAATGTCACCGGCCTCTCCTTTTATTACTATAGTAGGGTGTGGTTTCTCGCCGTTTTCGTTGAACCATTTGACATCTTCCACCACGTTGAATAGAATAAGATGGGCCAGATGCTAATGAGTGGAATGGGACTCTTGTTCTTCACACTGTTCAACTCTCTTCTCTATCAGACACAGGAGAAGCTTCCAAAAGCTTGGCCCAAACAATCTGAATCAGTCCTACATTTATTTATTTTTACAAAAGTTGGCCCGATATTAAAAAACGAATACTTCACTTAGTAATTCACCTTTTGCGTGGTTTAAACACTTCATGATAATTAATTGGCTTATCAGGGTTTCCCACAGCTGTCTTTAGTCAAGGTGCAGCGTCTGTGGTTAAACCCACCACCTCTACAAACAAATTCACTCTTCACAATATGACGGCAATGTGCGCTTTCGATCATTTCGGCATCTGCATTAAATTTGATTAAAAATATAGGATACTATAGGCCTTCTGTACCATCTATCAAATAGACTTATATAATCTAACGTCATGAATATAGTACATAAATATATATAGCTTTAGGTATAGCCGTTTTTAGAAATTTCCGTGCAGACAAGTTACGTATTATACCGTAACTGTTAGTTTAACGTTGGTTAATGCTATTCTTCACTGTAACTGGCCTCAAGTTTTAGAGAATTATCAAGGACTGGCTGGAGTAAAAGGGTTATTTACTTTGTAAGTAGGGATGTGAATCTTTAGATACCTCACGATTAGATTTAAACTAGATTCTCGATTCAGTTCATAGGGCTAATTTCCAGAACCGATCCGGTCCGTTGTGCACCCAGAAAGGCGGTGTGGCAAACTATGGCATGAACGCACAGGAAAGTGCATCAATTTGAATTATTTTTTCTATTATAACGACGGATTGCAATATTGTTAACACACAAAGGCAAAACCGAGACTTGCAATCACAGAATCATAAAGGATAAGAATCCTTAGTCTTACGTTAATCGATTTATTTTCCCCACCCCTATTTGCAAGTGGTCCGTAAACCATCATTTTTGCAAAACGTAGCACATGATCGGAGCGGCCATGGGCAAGTCGGTATTGTATCACCTAATTCTTGTCCATACAGCATAGGTTATGTGTTCACTGTTTTCGTTAGGGGTTTGGACCTCAGATTATGAAGGAAACATGACGAGTCAATCCCCACCTGCTTGATGCTGGTAATGTCTCCTTTTTCTGCATAGGCGGTGAGAAGTGCTACGTAGGTGTCAGGCCCCGGTTCGATCCCTGCTCCTCGCATCACAAGGAGGATGTTTTTGGCGCTTTCAATGTCACTGCGTTGTTGCACACAAGGAATACAAGCTTTAGGTGTTTCAAAGTTCCAAGACATAGAAAAGTAGATTAAAGATCCCATGGCATGCTACTTTATGAATGATTTTATATAGCCGTTAGTGGGCCCCTAATACAGTACTTGAAGATGTTCAAGGAATTCAGCTTGGTGTAGAATTACAGCCACTACGAGCCAGTCCCACAATGAGCTTTCCACAAACGTGCCGAGAGGCG
Organism: Gadus morhua; assembly: GCF_902167405.1. NCBI lineage: Eukaryota > Metazoa > Chordata > Actinopteri > Gadiformes > Gadidae > Gadus > Gadus morhua. The sequence goes on along the minus strand of NC_044062.1, from coordinate 23,497,543 downwards.
GGTCAAGGTGGAGGCTGGGGGTGTGGGCCAGAGCAGCTTGCGGCCACGCTGCCATGCGCTAGAGTTTACAGTGGATGTATCACAATGGCGAGGTGCACACAGCTTTTGGCCGTGTTCTGTAAATACTCTGGAACACTCCGGGTGCTCCGGCGGGAGACCTGGAGCTCTACATCTAAATCAGGGTTTATACTGAAATTTTTAAGTTGAATACCTTCACGACTTTTTTTTGTGTGTGTGAGTGAGTGTGAGTGTGAGTGAGAGTGGGTCCATATTTTTTAATCAATATGTCAAAAAGTAGACATAGAGTGCCAGAGAGAGAGTTTTTGTGTCCAGTGTAGAAGTTAAGTTATAATTACCTTGTTAAATATTGTTACAGTGTAAAGGTTTCACATGAAAAAGTACCGCGTAGTAACGCGTTACACACAACACTAGCCGCGTCTACATGGTCACTTCTGATCCGATTACATTTCTAATCGGAATAGATCTATTTCTATCATGCAATCAGAATGTACTGTATCAAGCTCTCTCGCGCACAACCGTTATGTTGGTCTGGACTTAAATGATATATGTAAGGGATAATGTTGTAATACAGAACGCCAGTCATTATCGGGTAAATAAGCCCAGACAGGGCGAACCGGACCGCGATCCGAAGGCGTCTTGCTTCGCCCTGAAGGGTATTATTTTCGATAATGACCGGCGACGTTCTATACATTATTATTTATAAACAGCAGAGAAATAGTCTGTCAAAGACGTCGCTTAGAAACCGGACGCGCTGGGGTTGATAAGTTACATACGGGCTACAAACGGAGTGATAAGAAAGACGTGAATCAGGCAAAAAAATCCACTTTCCTTGACAGCGGTCAAGTTGGGTATGCATAAAAGTAGTGACTGCCCAATTGCAAAATACTGCAGCTGCTGATGCCATCTCTCTAAGTTGAAAGTAGCTGCACCCACCCCAAACCAATCGGAATAAGTGTATACATGTCGATTAAAGCGATTATATGTTGACTACACCACCTCTTCTATTCCGCATGGAATTATAATCCGATCAAAGAATTGTATTCCGATTGAGCCGTATATATGATTATTGTATTCCGATTGAGCTGTTCTTCCACATCTAATCGGATCAGAAGTGTCCATGTAAACGTGGCTGTCTACCGGCCACACGCTAACGTCAAAATCCAAACGGTAGCACAAATTCACACCAGTGTACTTTCTATAGAGGGATTATCAGTCTACGTCACTCCCCACTCTACAAGTATGTCATATGCAGAAAGAGACGAGAGCGACAAGAGTCGCAATCTTGTCTTGTTGTGCGGTTGGTTGCACAAACCCGTTTTAATAAGACTGATTTTCCCATTTATTTTACTTCTTGCTTGCCAACATAATAAAACAATTGAAATACTTTAATAATTATGCTTTTTCTTATTAGTTTTGCATGCTTATTACATTTATACTCTGTTTGAGTTAATCTCTTGAGTTAATCTAAAAAGTAGTCCCCTTTGATTACGATCGATCAAACATGTTTTTGACACCTCGAAGGGCATTATCCCGCTTATACCATGGACACACAATCCAAATATAAAGTTTTTCACATAAATAGGACGGACCTTAGCTACGACTTGGCAAATACGGGAGGTATTTTAGTAGGCTGAGCTATGAGCCAGAGAGCTAACGTTATGGATTGTACATATTTATAATTCAAAATTCGTCCCAGCCTTTATACCACAGATACTCTAGGGTCTATAACATATAACCGCGTTGTCTGATTACAGTTTAATAAATTGTTCACAATTTACCAGCTCTCGTTTTGAAGAATAGTCTATACTTTCAACGTAAAGTGTACAGATTTATAATTCGAAATTCGTCCCAGCCTTTATACCACAGATACTATAGGGTCTCATATAGCTCAGGCTCTGAACTATATGGCTCTGGAACTCCCTCCCCCCACACATAAAACAGTCAGACACCATTACAACCTTCAAGTCACAACTCAAAACTCACCTGTTCAAACTCGCACACAACGTCTAACTGATTACTGTTTTGATTGTTTGTTTGTTTTGTTTTGTCTTGTTTTTCTTTTATTTATTTTTTATTTATTATGTTTATTTATTCTTTTCCACAATTTCTTGTTTTTTAAACGATTTATGATGACTATATGCTCTCTAAGGTGACCTTGGGTGTCTTGAAAGGCGCCTCTAAATTAAATGTATTATTATTATTATTATTATATAACCGCGTTTCCTGATTACAGTTTAATGTAACAGTAAGCTGACATCGCTAATTAACACCGCAACTGCAAATGAACCACACAGAGATAACCATGGCAACCGGGCAAACAAATGTTCTTTTTGCAATCATTCATGTTGATAAACAAATAATCCCCCTATACGTTTATACCGTACAAGTCTTTAGATATCGAATCCTCCAGCTAGAGGTCAGAAAATTTGCATTTCCCCATTATTGTCTTTCAAATTACTTTGAACTAACAGCAGCAAACTCGCGTAGTGGTTTGCAGCAAGCCAGCCGAGTACATCCAATTTGTTTCAGCGCACGCACCACGTGGCATCATTGATATCACTCAGGTCCTAAGGTCCTAAAAAATAATTCCACGAAAGTTTCAGTAATTTTAGAAGATAGGCCTGCACGTAAATTACACAAATTGAAAAACTCAGGCCTTGTTGGAAATGTAATACCTCGTCAGATGACGTTTATTACTTTTTAATGGCCTTAAATTGGGCTAATTTCATTTACTACCTTTAACAACCCTGTAAATAATATCATATTATACATAGATATCTATATCATATAATATTGTTGACCGCGATTGTCTCCCGCCGGAGCCCCGCTGCCTCGGCACCACCGCCTCGGCACAGTGGGCAGCGGGCGGCTGGTAGCGGGGTTCCTGCGGGAGACAATCGCGGGAAACAATCCCTTTCTCCTTCATGTCGGGGTTCATGTACTTCAGGGAGTCAAAGCCAAAGTTCCTTTCCCCCAATTCCTTCTGAACCATGGCTGAGATAACCCCCACTACGAGTCTCATTTGTGTGTGTTTGCACGCACACACATGTGGCGCTCGCACGATCGTAGCCCATTGTATCATTGGCGGGCCAAATTCTCTGGGCGGGCAAGTCAGAGAAAGGGGAGGTAACTAGGCACCTTATGACGACAAATGGGGCCAAATTTGAAATCGGAGCTTTCATTTTTCAAAGGCGGAGCAGGATACCTAGTGCTCGTTTTACACCCAACGCCATTTCTAGCTACAGGGGGACTATAGGCAGGCTGGGGAAATTCATATTAATATTAGAAAACCTCATAAGTGCCATTTTCATGCCATGGGACCTTTCAGAAAATGTGCAATGATAAACACTCACCCTGAGCGGGCGTGGCCTGTAACCAGCGAGTTGAACACAGCTTCTGTGATTGCTAGATCTTTGCTCTTCATGAAACCCAAAATTGTGCTAAAAAGAACAATATAGGACAGTTAAAAGACCACATATAAACATATTTTTCCGTTACATATGATGAAAATATTTACACTGGTCTACGGCTCATATTGTCGTCCAAATGCAAGACTTTAAAAAGGTTAACAAACATACACATCACTACATATTCTTGTCAAAATGTAATTGTGGGAATGGATGGACGTTTTGGACGTCCATCCTTGGTTCTATGTTCTCACCTGGCGCCCTCGATGTCTCCCTCGTGGCAGTAGGCTGCGATCAGTCTCTGGTAGGTTACCTGGATGACAACAGAATTAGTTATGTCCAAACACAACTTGAGCTTAACCACCCTGAATACTTTTTTTTTCAATAGAGATCAATAGCCCGGTGAAAAGTCTTAAATAAGAGCATTACATGTATGCAACTCTCTGCAATACATACTCTGTTGGGCAGGACATTGGCTGCCTCCATCTTGGCCAGGAAGTCAGTAGGCGAGAACTTGAACTCGTTCTGCAAGTAAACCTTGAGCAGGGCATTGTAGTGGCTGGCGTCATACATGGCCCCTAAGAAGAAATAGGCAGCCGTCATTAGTCTTTAGAGTAATAGATGAAAAATACATAATACTGTCTGTATATATATATATAGATATACAAGTATTGGATACAACGTGCATTCACTTTGATTAGCCAAACAAATACAACTGTTACATAAAATGTTGTATTAAAAAATGAGCACAACTGGCCATGGCCTCATCTCCTGAGTGTGATGAAATTGTGTACGATGGGCATCGTAGTTTTTGTTGTGTATGCAGAGAGATACAGGCAGCAGAGTGAGGCCATGGGATGTGATGCACTATGTGAGCCCGTATTTGGTCATTCATCAATGCTCGTAAGACATTGCACAAGGCATGTTAATGAATGTCAGGATGTTTTCATTTCATTTAGTCCTATGTGGCAGATTCACCTGTCACAGAACGTCTTCCTAAATGTACTGATGAATTAGGTCATCATGGCCGCAGTAAATAGTATGACCTATTACCTAGCTCCTGCAGCTTCTCCCAGATGCGATGTGCGAGCTCAGTGCGCTCTGCCATTGGGATCTCTGGTAGCAGGGAGCCACAGCTACGCAGCAGGAGCAAGGCCTGGTTCCCACTGGGGTGGCCTGCACACAGATGAATGATAGGCACAAGCATAGAATAAGAAAACTAAAAAACCGAAGACTGAGATTGATGGAAGGGGAGCTTTGAATGTTGAGCACACAGTTACAATAAATCAATGCATTAAATGAATGGTTTCATGTCTACCAAGCAACTAGTAGAGTACTAGTGAGAGGACAGAGCATCGACCTTGAACGGTCGAGGTAGGACATACAACCTGAATTTAAATAGATTTAAAAGGTCCCATGACATGCCACCAGGTGTGGTGTGATTAGCCGTTACAAGCCGTTTTGGAAATCGGCCCCATATGACATCACAGGTGGGCGTGTCCACCTAGATGTGTGACTGTGATGTCATAAGGGGCTGATTTTCCAAAACGGCTTGTAACGGCTAATCACATCACACCTGCTGATGTGATTAATCTATCCATTAATTACACCACTACACAAATCTCTCTTTGCACACGCACACACACAAACCTGTCCGGCAATTGTCATGGAAGATGCGCAGGAGTAGTGTTTTGGTGACACGGCCAGTCCTCCTAACGGAGCTGTCCAGCTTGGCAAGGGCCCAGTCAAATTGCTGGGCCTGCTTGGAACGCAGACCCAGGTTGCCATCTTCCTTGGGCTCCGTGGCCAGGGCATAACTTCGCACGCTGCCTGCCACATACGGCCATGCTTGTCTGTGAGAGTAAGATCCATCATGAGGAAAACCAAGTTGTTAATGAAAATGAGAGCAGAAAGAGCAGGAGGCCAGAGAGGTCAGGCCAGACCCATCCCTTGATATTGAATCATTTACTTTGTTTTTTTGCATATAGCTCTCAATGATGTCTAATTTGTCTGGTTTATCTTTAATGGTTTCGAAATTCTGCCCAAATCGTTTGACAGTACTCATTTTATTTTATGATCATTACCTACAGCACAGTGGAGAGAAAAAAAAAGATTGAGTAAAATTTTGCTTAAATAAGCCAACACCCTCTAAATGGGTATTCCTATTCTTTCTTGTGTGACTTTATCTTAACTCAACCACATATTCCTTAAATAAAAACGGTATAGCTGGCAACGGTGAAATGGTAAAGCATTTTAAAGCCTTTTAAAGCATGCAAGTGCAGTTCACATGTATTGTTCCAAATTGACCAAATTGAAGGTGCAAATTAAATTGACTAACAAACAGATGTACAAATGAGCTGGCATCATGGCATCTTGCTCAAGGGCATTGGACTTCGAACACAGTACGTTTTTGGCTGGGAGCCTCAGCAACTTGAATATATATCGACTAGACTACATTTTACATTAACTAACGGAAAGTATGTTAAACCGTTCAATTTCACAAGATGCTTATTGAAGTCGATACAGCACGTAGAGTCAGTCAAATAGGATTACACAACAAGCCCCACTGTATTATAATAAACGTGCGTTTGATCAAGGCTTCTGACTGCTTCGACCAAATATTTCCATTAACGTTAATACATGTGCCTTTCAACATAAGGCCTTTACTCCACTCTACGTGTGTTGAGATGCCCCAGCCTGGCTGTCATTGACCCTCAATGACACGGACCCAGCGTGGACCCCCACACAGCTACCATACCTGGAGACATTCTCTGAACAACGGGTGAACTGTCTGGAACCTACTCCAGCTCTCTGGCCGCCGACAGCTCTACTGTAAAGCCGACTCAGTGGCGGTCCGATGACTTTTGTCCCTGTTATTTTCAGTACGCCAGAAGGCGAGAAGTTAAGTAACCGGCTCGATCTCAAGAGCGCAGCCATGTTTTCGTCGCAGCGTAGAAAGACTTCCGGGACACGTGACCAAAGCACAGGCGACGAGACCGTTGGAAGCTTACTGGTATACATTATATAATATTTATATATGTATACATAATCTGTATCATTCTTAAAATGTTATATTTATTGCATTTGATATACAAAAAATGTATCTATACATAAACAATACTGTTTTGCTGGACCGCTGTTAAATTGGTGACGTCACCCTAAAGACAGCACGCTTGCACTGTTTAATGTTGGTCAAGGGGACGCAACAGCATCAGCATCTCACAGGGTTAGGATAACTTAGGACGCTCATATAATCTAATATTTATATGTTAGGTCCTACAATATTGCATACTTGTTATGATTAAAACCCAGTTAAAATATGATTTATTTCACAAGAAGGCATGTGTCATATTTTATTCAACCATTTGAAATATACATTGTTTAAAACCGCATGTACAGTATCTTTTAATGAACAAGTGAGCATGTGAAATCAATTTATTTCTTTAATCAAGGGGCCATTGCCCTTCCTCTTCCCTTTCTTCCAGCTAGCCTCAACAGCTCTCGTTTCTCTTTCCAGGTTTTCTCTTCGGTTCATTCTGTCACTGTGCTCCTGCCAAAGCCCAATGGCCAAAGAACGCAAATGTGGCCCATTTTCGGACACCCAGGCCTGATAGAATTCACATTTCTTCCCTGCGAGAAAATACTTCCGCCTCTTCTCCTCCAGCTCCCCCTTTGGCAGGGTGGCTTTGGCCTTTGACAGCGCTGTGCGGAGCTGACTGAAGGCTGCCAGGCAGTAGCCAATAGCATCCTGTCTACTTCTTCCAGTCATAATGTGTGCTACTGCCTCGACTGCCCGGTCTTTAGCATAGGGGTCTTCCCTATCAAAGTAGCCCCCTGCCAACGTGGCAGCCTCCCCAGATTCTAAGGCTTGCTGAACAGTTTCAAAAATCTTGTTTGAGTTCAAGGCCTCGGACACATCTAGGATCGCATCGCACACCTCATGGTTCAATGAATCAACATCTCCGTTGAACAAGGTCAGAGTGAAGGTATAGCCAAAAAGGGCATTCACCAATCCATAGCAAACAAGAGGAGATGGATTTGAAGATAGAGAACTAAGCATTTGGATCTTGGCAGAAATTGGAGGAACTGTGGAAGCTGGTAAAATTGCATGTTCATCTCTCTTCGTTTGCCCTTCCTTTTTGTTTTCAATCCCAATCAGAACTGGTTCTAAGGCCGAATTGTCTATAATATGATCCAACCCCTCTTTGGTCTTTTGGGTAGTGTCACAGCTTGAAACCCCCTCTATCTGTCCATCAAGGTTCTCCTCCACCCCCAAAACCTCCACCATGGACCCCCCTACCTCTTCATGCGCCTCCCACCATGGCCTCCACAGGGGCACCAGCTGCTCCAGCTCCTTACCCTTCATCAAATCCAAAAACCTCTCCTTCTCCTGGCTGTTCAGAAGTTCCCACATTGCCTCCTCAGAGAGCGAGTCGATATCTAACCCTGACAGTCGGTCAGCTAAGTTCTGCCCTTCCTCAGGCTCATCAGCTATGTCTCCAACACTGACTGAACCCAGCAGCTCTGCATTTCTATCATCCATTTCACCAATTTCTTCCAGTCTTCTTAAAATACCAGCTATTTCTCCTTCGTAGCCTGACCCTGACTGCTGAAACTTAGATAACCTAGAGAGCAGCTCCAATATCTCTGCCTGTCCATGTTCGTGATCATCTGAGTCTAAACCATCCTCTCTGAAAACATTCCCCATGCCTCCGTCCGTCTCTTCTGCCTTCTGTTTGAGTCCCATCAGAATGTCGTGCATCTTCTTTCTACTGCCAGCAGCCGACTCGCCCATTTCCTTCAGCTCCTGTAAAACAGACTGTTTGTAGAACTCCTCAGAACACAAGATGTGATCCGTACTCCGATAGCACACAAGGCAGCAGTAGGGCATGTTGCATCGAGGGCAGGTGTAGCAGGAAGGCTTTGACTTGCACAATCCGCACACTGTGCCTTGGTTCGTGTTTCTACTATCAGTAGTGAGTTCATTGTGGTGCTGATGTGTGCTGGCTGGGGTGAGAAATTCTTCATTGCTGTTCGTCTTTCTGGAGGGAAGGAGAATCCCGTCGTTGCATATGGTTTCCGGTTCAGAGTCTGTCCATTCGCTGCAGAGAGACTCTTCTTTAGGGCCAATGTCCGTCAGAAGACCCCGCACAGAAGCAGGAAGCCTCTTTCTCAGAAGATGATTCATTCTAGTAGCTGAGTGGAAGGAGGAGTCTGGGGACAACAGTAAATACAAACTGAAGTTACCAATCCTGACCATTTATATCATGTAGGCTAGGCCTATTTATCAGGTTTTCTGTGGCGGGCATGTTCAGCAATGCATCGCTCTCAATCGTATATTAACTATGATATTCATTATTGTTAATACAATTACATGGAAGACAATTTATTTTCGGATCGTACTAAATCCTTAATACGTTTATGGCGTAAATCTATTGTAGATTGTGTGAAAAGTATCGTTAACTTTACAACATGGACTATATAATAGAAACACATAATATATGCACCATATATAAAGCATGATGAGTACGTATCTTTAAACCAGCCACACAATTACCTTAGGATCCCAAACGAAAGCCTTGCTTGTAATTGCTTAATATCCAATTATTCGGCGTCTGAATTAATATAATTAAAAAAATGTTAAGGTATCTTTGTGATGGTTTGATTCGCCGTCAACACGTTAGTCGCTGCTTGATGACACCAGTGTGCAGTGACACCAGGGCTCGGGTAGAACTGTCTGTCTGCTCAGGAAGGTTCCTACCTGAGTGAACTTATTCAAGTTGCTTTCATGGTAGTTATCTAAAGGCAGGAAAGGCTTGGAAGACGAATAGTGCCACGGAAAGAAATAATAAATGTTTAATAACGTACGGAAGCCGAGAACGGCCATCGATTATTTTATTTTTTTATGCACTGTTATCTCGTGATAACGACTTATTATCTCGTTTTCTCGTGATAACGAGATATTTTTTCCCCTTCGTTTTCTCGTGATAACGAGATGATCCCTCTGTTTTCTCGTGATAACGAGATGTTTTTTTCTTGTATGTCGAGGACTAATCTGAAAGCCATCTCTTACAGAAAGGCACAATGCAATTTCTGCCTGTGTTAGACCTTGGTTGAAGTAGGTCCTGATGCGTTGATCAATAATGTGATCTGCCATTTTCACCTCCCTGGGACACACCTGGATCAGACAGTGGAAGCTCTCGTAGGCTGAAATCAGCACGATCACATTAACCAGCGCCAAAAGTCTGTCTGTTATATCGAGATAACGAGATAATTAATTCGTTATCACGAGAAAACGACCTTTGTTATATCGAGAAAACGAGATAATTAATTCGTTATCACGAGAAAACGACCTTTGTTATATCGAGAAAACGAGATAATTAATTCGTTATCACGAGAAAACGACCTTTGTTATATCGAGAAAACGAGATAATAAGTCGTTATCACGAGATAACAGCGCATAAAAAAATAAATAATCGATGGCCGTTCTCGGCTTCCGTAATAACGTATCCTTTTCAAATATGTTTTAAAAAATAACTGGAAAAACAATTATTCAGGAGCATCGACTACAGCAGTCAAGGAAAAGCAGGAACAACTAATATTAAACAGGCAATTAAGAGTGCATTTATTGTTGAATTTCCAAAACATTATGAAACTGCTTTTAAATCAATCATTTCAAAAACAGTTGAGGACGTAATTGAGGACGTTTTGTTTTGTATATTTTAAAAGCCATTGAATAATGTTTTTCTGAATCCAGCTTCAATTCTCAAATTATATTCCTCAACTGTTTTAGTGAATGCTCTGTCATCTCAAGGAGGGCAATCTTCGGTCCGGACTGATGAGGGCCCAGAACGAGGTTCTGGGTTAGGTAAGCAAAGAGTTTGGAAAAGACTGCAGGCTCAGGTGTCCTAGAGATCACATTGGATGGATTGATTGTGGGTTTCTTTGAGAGAGGCTTCACTCTTGATAGTGTTTAGAGTGGTTGGGGAACAACCAGAGGACAAAGAGGTGGTAATGAGATGGGTAGGAAGGAGGTCGGGTGCAATAGACTGAAGAAGGTGAGAGGGGCCCGGATCGAGAGGGCAGGTTGTAGCGCTGGGAAGGGACCAGGAGCTGCACCTCGTTGGAAGTGAGAGAGGAGAAGGAGGTTAGAGTAGGAGCTGAAGCGCTGGACAAATGGTGGGCAGGTGGGTTGGAAAATGAGGAGGGTATGTCATTTTTCCTTTTTATTAAACAAATGCCTCGGTAGCAGGGAGAAGCAGTGGGCGAATATAAAATGAGGGACAGTATGTGGAAAATTGTGTTGGCCATAATGTGTGTGATGCAGAAATGTGAAAATGGGATCTTAACAATATATATTTAAGAAAAATAATATCCTTTCCTACACAATTTACATATTATTTGAAAAACTAACTAATTAAATTAAGCACAAATAAAGGTTCCCTCTCCGTCTGCAAGTCAGGTCCAGTACATTTTGTTTGTAAATCCCTTAATCCCCGTTACAGTCTCAAAGAGCTTTGCAGAACGTCATTTATGCACCCCCTAATTCTACTCCCTTAATTATCAATGAGGAATCCTTCAGAGGAAAGGCAGAGCGGGGAATCCCTCCTATGGGAGTGCAATGGGTGCCATAATTGACATTTTTAGTAAGGTTGAATTGTTAAGAATAGAAAATTAGCATTTTCCATGGTCTTGGCCAGTGGGATAGCCAGCACGTGTCCAGATAGTATCATAGCCCCCAAAACAAATTATTGTTAGATGGGGCAGGGAGGACAAGAAGCATGTAGGAACCCTGTAATCGAATAAAGCTGTGACTATCAGCCGCAGGGGAAGGCTACAGGTTGATTTAGCTATAATGAGGGAGAAAAGAGATAGGTTGTAAGTTTGAATTTGAACTTAACAGCAGTCAGCTCACCTGATTCCAGGTGGAAGACAGACACGCAACAACATCCTGGGTTCATGCT
>NC_044062.1:23473651-23483651 GCF_902167405.1 Gadus morhua | reverse complement strand
ACACAGTTTTGTGTTTAGGTGTTTAGAAGTGTCTATAAATAATATGGGAGTCAATTGTATGTCTTACTACCCCCCCCCCCCCCCCCCCCCTCTCTCTCTCTAACTCTATCTACAGCTAATGAGTTGGCTCAAGGGAGGGATTGTTCGGCCATTTTTGAGCACCTGGTGAAATAAAGGCTTCCCCAACATTAAACCGCATTTATCCTGTATTCAATTATGAATGCACAATATTTTGTAGGTTTAAAAAAGTCAATGAAAGATATATTTTTTAAAAAACCTATGGAATATTGAAGATAATCATTTTTGTTTAGATAAATGTGAAAATGTATTCCAAAATTGTCCTAAATATTCCTGCATGGTTTCTATTAGCATGTTTCAATGCTGAATAATGAAGGAATGGAACTGGAAAGCAAACTAAGAGCAGGGAAATAAACCTCTCTCTCTCTATATGCCATAGATCTCTCTGACCATCTCTGGCCATCCGAAACTCTGGTACACTCTGTTAAGTTGACTCAAAAGTCAAAATAAAACCTATTTCTTCAGGACCACCTACAACATTTGACAAATCATCCTCCTCCATCTTCCACTCTCTCCCGCTCTCTTAATGTGTTGCCTTTTGTTGTGGTGTTGTTTATTTTTTCCCTTTTGTTTGAGTGTCTGTACTGTTTGTATGTATTCCTTTCTTATCTGTAAAGCGTCTTTGAGTATTTAGAAAAGCGCTATAAAAAACGGATACATTTTTATTATTATTAATATATTTCCTGCCCTCTCTCTCCACCTTTCTATGTCACTCTCTCAGTCATTCCTCGTTCTGGATGGAGGACATTGACCAAAGAACAGCATCATCTGGCATGTAAACACATGCTTGCACTGCACACAATATACACACACACACACCCACACACACTATGATCATTATATTCATATTACTGTAACAGGGAAGCTGTTTACGCTCCAACACTTGCATGACACCCCTACCTCGTATTTGAGGCCCTCCGGATTCCCCTTCCATGTCACTGACTGTTCATGCCATCCTGGGAGTGAGTGTGTGTGGTAGGGAGATAGGAAGACCTTGAAGTGCAATCATAACAATGTGTACATGTGTGTTCATATGTGCAAGTGTGTGTTGGGGTATTTGTGTTTTTCTCTCAGTCTGGCGTGTTTCCCTTGCCTTGATTCACAGGGTTGTTTTTCATCGCTCTTCAGAGAGCTGATGTCATCCTCGTGAGTCTATTGTCGTTATTCATCTGCCCTCTTCCATTCAAATCTAATCGGATGAAGTTTATTTTCCACAGATTGGTGCCGGGCAACTCAGGAGGATTAGGTGAATAGGAGAAGACAGCGAGCCACAAATAAGTGCAGAGATGAATACTCCTCCTTGTCAACAACACACCATTATCAGAAGGAAACGCAGTGACATGACAACCTTGACGGGGAATTACCACCGTGCGAGGAAGCAGAGATCAAGAAAATAATAGAGAACAAACTGATGTGGAAAAAAGGATGATGAGATCTACCCTGGCATCTCTCTCTCTCTCTCTCTCTCTCTCTCTCTCTCTCTCTCTCTCTCTCTCTCTCTCTCTCTCTCTCTCTCCCTGTCTCTCTCTCTCTCTGTTCCTCTCTATCTTTCACTCTCTCTCTATCTCTCTCCCCCTCTCTCTCTGACTCTCTCCCCTTCTGTATTTCTCTCTTGATCCGTCTCCATATCTCACTTTCTATCCCTCACTCTCTCTGTCTCTCTCCCTCACTCTGACTTTCTCCCTATCCCTCACTTTCTCTCTCCCTCTCACCTTCTCTCTCTCTCCCTCACTCCCGCAAATTTCCATTCAACACAACTGACATTTGCATGAAAAAGGCATTCTTTAATATTGCCGAAGCCACAAAGTAACAGCAATCAATATAAACAACCCAAAAATACATGTAGTGGATACATAGGACAGGCACTAACTACATTTCACCTTTTGTATGTCGCTCATTAGACCAGATCAGGCATTGACTGTCCCTGAAAGTTTCAATTGGCTTCTTCTAGAGCACATCTCTGGATTATGTTTCCACCCACTATTACCTAAACTGTATAGGTGTGTAACATGTGAGTAGACGCCTACATCAGTCATTTATGCACATCGCTAGTGATTGATGAACAACGGGCTCCCTTGCGTTGTCATCATATATCATCGATACAACCCACATGAATATGTACGACTGCCTTCATCCAAGTTCCCTTATCAGCCAGAAAATACACGTTAACGTGTCAAATATTGACTCATAAATGATGATGTTCTAACACGACCAAACCTATGTGTCAACATGCAACATTCAGTCATGTTATCCTGACATTTTTAAGATGATTTTTGCTCTGTTGGCCGTCCATAGAAAGGGACAACATCGCAGGCATCAGTCTCTTCATCTTCACAATTGCTCGATACAGCGGAATGCTACAATGCTAACATTGCATGATAAACAAGGTTCTTCTTCCATTAGAAGTCTTGGCCGGCTGAGGTCAATGGCCACCGCAGCGTGACGTCGGGTTGCATATCTCCAATGGTTGATTCGGTTTCAACCTTCCGACCAAGGCCTGGCTGACGACGGGGACAGAGCGGAGACCAGGATGAGGGGAGGAGGCGGCTGGTCATCCGAGTGGGAGACTGGGAGCTGGAGCACAAGCTTTGACGAGCATCCATGTGTCGGGCGGCGGCCATCCCCCTCAGTGTGGAGACCGTGGTGCTCCAGTCCAGGCAGGGGAAGGACGGGGTCCGGTAGATCAGGCCAGCGACTGGGCTACACATCATAGGCAGCCCTGCGACCCCCACCCTTCCCGCAACCCTTCCCAGCCACCAGCTGCCCCGTCTAGCCCCCCCGCCAAGCGTCAGGCGGCAGAGATGGGTGCGGGGCCGGGTTTGGATGGGACTGACCCAGCACTCCCAGAGCCCTCTCCAGCAGACGCCAATCGTTTATACGTAAACTGTTTAAGAATAATGAGAAATCCGATGTTATAACGATTGGGCTAATTTATTAGTCCAATGCATTGGCAAAAGCGAGGACTTTGGAAATGTTCTTAGGATGCTAAGAACAAATCTGCTCCCCAATAAAACTAGTATTGACCAACCAGATGGTAGTCAACAATTGATGGAACTCCTCATGTGTGACAAAGAGGAAGACGTAGCGGGGCCTTCTGAGTTTGAGCCTTTGACCCTTTACCCTCCCAAGCGGGTCAAGGAAAAGGCACAATCAACAAATGGCAGTTAGAGAAACAGAATTTGAAAATATAATTTTCCAATCACACTGACCTCACTCGCTCGGGCTAAAAGCTGTGGGGGAGGCGGAGGAGGGCCTAAGTTGTCCGCTGCCCGAGACGGGGCCTACACCTGGGGGGAAGGTGTCCTGCCCCGGAGGGACGTAGTCTGCGCCACCACTGTATATATATTTAATGAGTCCTAATGAATCTATACAATGGTGGGCTATAATATCGTCACCCTCTTAAAGTAATGGCCTAAGTCATATTTTGAAGTTGTTCAGAAAACAGAAAAAACTGAACCATATATAGAGTATATGATATTTATGAATCATTTCAAACACAAAGGTTATGACAATAGATTACTATTGATATACAAATAATGATGTCAGTCAATTGTGTAACATAAGAGGATAAGATGACTTAGGCCAATATATGAACATGCCTTTGTGATTTACTAAATTTTGAACCTGACTTGGGCCGAATTAATTCTGGAATAAGTGAGGCAAAACAGTGCATTTCTTTTTTTTCCCACTACTGTAACAGACCATGCGGAAGGGTAGGCCTATGTCACTTACCAGTATGGAACGAGTCCTGCATCATGGCAATAACTTCACTAGCTTGGTAGACTTTCTTTTTTTTGGAAGTGGCCGCCATCTTGAAACGCTCATAAAATTGCCTAAGTCACTCTTGTCTAGTGACTTAGGCAAAATAAATTGGCCTAATTCACACTCTTGGCATAGGCCATTACACTAAACGGGTAGGATCACATGATCTGTTCAACTGAGGATGTTGGGGATTTTACCAGAGGTGGCTAGCATCACAAAGAGCTGATTTAGGCAAGAAAATCATTTTGGCAAAAAGGTGACTTAGGCCATTACTTTAAGAGGGTGAACATATAAAACTAAATAGGCAATAAAAATGTGAGTGTTGTTGTGTCATCCGTCCACACAAGACAAGTGCATCAAATGTTTAAATGTGTGGGGAGAGATTGCAATTCCTGACACCACATTCATGATGGAAGAAATGTGATCCTTACTACCAGTTTTGACTGTGCACTAATTACAGCAGGTGCTTTTCCTGCAATACCCATTTCTAAGTGTTTTAACCAAAATATACACGTGTTCCTTTTTTTAAATCTGCAATATTTTAAAGGCCATCTGTTAAAAACTCAATTTTTTTTAATTTACATAAATGTGAGCTGGGTCGCTGGCCCAATAACTGAGCCTTTGGTCTACTGATGAAAGCCCTATTAACTGGATATCAACTTTCACACCATGCATTCAAATCACATGTTGTGCATTTAGTGATGCCTTTTCAATCACCAAGCAGTGGTTTAGCGTAGCCATGGCAGGTCACTTGTGTGGTAGTGGCGTACAGTTGTTTTTGGCCATAGGTGCCGCTGAGAACGATACGTGATTTTTTAAGTAGCCCAGATAAAGAATTGTGTTTGCCTATTCTTTATAAGGGTTCAGAATAGTCTCCCAAGGTATCTGGTCGCACAGCTGTCTATAGAATTTGATTATCACGTCATCAAAAAATGTATCGCAAACATGAATCCCATGATGCATTCTGATGTACAAGCACTATTATCAGTTAGCCCAATTTATTGTTGTCAATATAATTGTCTGGTTCCCTGTGTTTCTGCTTTCATAATAACATAATTAACATTAACATTTACAGATTAACATCTCAATTCTCCTCCACCCAAATCTTTTACCTAACACTAAACTACGTTTTCTGTAGCGGAACCCAACAAACCCAACTTGGTTGACAATAAAAAACTGACTTTGATTGTAATTCTCTTGAAATAAAATATGTCAGGGTAAGAACAAGCACTAAGAAAAAGCCCCTTCCGGTAGAGCCCATGGGACCTATGAGGTCGAAAAATCTGAATGGGTTTCAATGGAGAGAAATTAATTATTTTCTGGTCCCAGCCTTTATATGCCCCGGCCGGATTACGCATGTTGTTTTTTGATTTAAATGATAATTTTTTCATGCAAAGAAAGCTAAAAAAAATTGCGAAGAAGTTTGATATTGTTAGGTTTTGTGTGAGGCCGCTTTGTGACCTACAGCCCCTTGCTGCTCTCGACGTGAATGATGCGTCACCACCACTCTGGTACAGACGGTACAGACATGGCGATCTCTCTGCTCCACTTCACGCTTTTTTCCAAGGGGAGGATGAAAGCATCGAAAGAGGTGAAAACCATTATAAGTTGGGGCATGTGGAGAGTTTCAGTTATGCCGATAGGGAGATTGTCGGTCTTGTCCACGCCAGTCGCTGGGAGCGCGACGGCACATACGAGACATGTAGTCTTTCTCATTGTGTTTTCGCTACAGCCTCTAAATGTCCAATCGAACAATAAACGGTCAAGATCTTGATATGAACAATTATCATTTAAATCCACAAACGACAAGTGTAATCTGGGGCATATAAAGCCTGGGACCAGAAGATAATTACTTTCTCTCCATTGAAACCCATTCATATTTTTCGATCTCATAGGTCCCATGGGCTCTACCGGAAGGGGCGTGACTTCGCCACTCTATGCTAAAACGCAAGAATATTTCTGCATCCGGTACGTCATGAACTAGGGCGTGGCTAGGCTCCCATGATGCGGAAGCTAATCTCTGCTTAGTGTTGCCTTCACTGACATTAGCTGTGTTCGAAATCGTTCCCTATGCACTCACTCACTCACTATTGCATATAGTGTTCATGACATAGTGCACTACATAAGGAATGAACAAACGAGACACTACGCTGAACATTTCTAAACGTCATTTGCGTCAGTAAATGCGCCGGGTATTTGTGTGACGCACACAGATGCGCCCACAAGCAGACAGATAAGCCCACATCATGTAAACAAACGGGCACTCATGAAGAAAGCTGGAGGTTGTATTGATGTTAAATGTTACATTTCCTTGATCAAGGTTGTTTTTATTCATTTTGAATGTTACATTTTCTATGTTAAATCCCAAATTGTTGACATTTCTAAACGAAAGCCGGAGGCTCCATCATTTTATTATTCAGCTTATTCTCCAGAAAAACACGACCGCATTGCATTGTGGTATACGGGAGTGGTGTGTACGTGTAGGGTGCATCGTATGTACACTCAAATTTTGGGTATTTTAAGTGCACTAAATAGTGCATGAAATTAACCACTGAGAATTCGAACACCACTACAAAATGGCGAGCACCCTATATAGTGCACTATATCCGTGATAGTGAACGATTTCGAACACAGCTATTGAGCAGTTTTCATAGGAATGAATAGTCGCCGTTTTGGATTCCACTGTCCATTCTATAATGGGTCCATGCAAAAAGCGTACAACGGAGTCCAATGGAAGCGTCACTCTGTTATATCTATCACTCTGGACAATTTGTTGTATATGTTGCATATAATTACATTTATTAAAGGGATACACCAAGATATCTTTAAATTGGCCTTTGACTGTCTTAGCAAGATTCAGACGGGTTGTTTAATTCCAAATTCACCACTCTGCCCCCAGTTTGATGGGTTAGCATTAGCTTTCCGTAAGCAGCTTCCATTGACATGTGGACCACATTAACCAGGTCCTAGCTCCTGTTTATGTGCAGCAGAGGGAAGCAGCGAGTTCAGCCAGGAATTGTTGCCTGTTACGAGCAGGAGTGTTTTAAACGAGCCCTGCACTAGTTCCTCTCGTTCAGAGATAACTTCAATCTCCAAGCAGGGCTGACTCACCCGCTTGGAGGCGGGTCTGACACACTTTTGCCCAACTCCACAGAGGGTCCATGTTGGTGCAACTCCGCACAACTCAGAACTAGTAATGGAAAATTAAAGCAACGCGGCATGGTGGGCAACGGAAAAGGTTCATGAGAGCTCTAGAACTGTACGTAGCGAAGGGGGGGGGGGTGGGATGGAGGGGGTGGGGGGAGAGAGGTTGCTGGGAAAAGCTGGAGGGGATGGGGGGAGGGGGGATGTGGGGAAGAGATTTTTTTATTTATTTTTATTTATTAACCTTTATTTTTCCAGTAATATTCTCATTGTGATTCAAAATCTCTTTTTCAAGAGAGTCCTGGCCAAGAAGGCAGCATACAAACATTTAAAGTTTCACATTAAAAACAACAAAAACACAAAATTTCACACTAAAAACAAGACACAAAACACAATAAAAAGTCCCAAAGCATCAATCTAATTGGCAGTAAGTCAGTGTTCAGTTTGTGGTTAAATAGTCCTTGATCCTGCTTTTGTAATTGTTCAGGGTGATTAGGGATTCCAGTTTAAGGTGTTCCTGTAGCTTACACCATGATGACGGGGCAAAAGATTTAAAAGCACTTTCACCAAACGTAGTGCGAGTCCGAGGAACGTTATACATAATCAAACTGCTAGACCGAGTGATACGAGCACTGTTTTTTTTAGGAACCATTAGAGAACACAAATACGGAGGCAGATCGTGCAAAATTGCCTTATAAAGAAACATATACCAGTGTTCCATCCTACGGGTGTATAAGGAAGACAGACCAACTTTCTCATACAATTTACAATGGTGTGTTCGGAAGCCAGAGTTTGAGGCAAACCGTAATGCTGCATGGTACACAGAATCTAGCATTTTCAGAGATGATGAATTTGCATGCATATATAAAATATCACCATAGTCAATAACAGATAAAAGAACGGCTTGGACAATTTTCTTCCTGGCACCAAAAGAAAAACAACATTTATTTCTATACAAGAAACCCAGTTTAGTTCTTAGCTTTTTACTAGTAAGACACTCAATGTGATGTTTGAAAGAGAGATTTTCTTCTAGAAAAA
The DNA here is from genome assembly GCF_902167405.1 of Gadus morhua. NCBI lineage: Eukaryota > Metazoa > Chordata > Actinopteri > Gadiformes > Gadidae > Gadus > Gadus morhua. Next base: position 23,475,629 of record NC_044062.1, on the reverse strand, counting down.
AGCCCAGGTATTTGTAGGTTGCGACTCGCTCTATCACTTTGTTGTTTAGAGTAACAATCTGGTAGTCATCCATATCGGATGTTTTATTACTTCTTGTAAAGCAGATCATTTTGCTTTTGTCAATATTTAGTACAAGTCTTAATCCATGTAGGTTTTGCTGAACAACATTAAAAGCCGATTGGAGAGATGGGGGGGAGGGGGAGAAGTGTGCAGGGCTGGAGGGGGGAGGGATGGGCGGCATGTTGAGGGGGAAGGGTTGCATGGTAAGAGTGTGCTCGGGTCCTGGGGCTGGTGGCTCGTGTTTTGAAGGTGGGGGTTCCTTTGCTTGACACGGGGCAGGGTGGAGGTGGAGCTGCTCTTGCAGGGCGCTGACTTCTCCCTCTGTTCAACAGCCTCTCCTTCAGGGCTGGGCGCTTTGTGTTACTGCTCTCTCTGTCTCTCTGTGTATGGCCTCCTGGAGAGGCTGGGTCTGCTATCCTGGGCAGCAGATTCAGGAAGAGGCTTTCAAAGACCCAACTCCCCCGTGTTGTGTATGGTCCCATTTCCATTCTTATAAAGTTTACTGTGATCTCCCTAATCTTTGGTTTCCATATTTTTTAAGTGTGTAGCGATGGCTGCCTCCTGCCGCATGAAGGGTTGGTCAGTGAAGAAAATTTGTTTTTCCACATCACTGTTTCATAGAAGTATCTAAAAATCCTCTGGCCTCCTTCACCAGCTGGCGTGTGGCTGCTGCTGCTGTCCTTTATTCCTCTAGACTTTAGGGCAGGGATTCCCAATCACCGTGGACCCGTTAGAACCAGTCCTTGAAATATTTCCAGAAAAGGCAAAAAATAAATAAATAATAATAATGTCATATTTTATAACTTAGGCCATTATTGTTATTTCCTCCAACACATACACTCCATGTAGTTATTTTTAGGGGAGAAAAGAGAAACATTTTGTGAATTGTTCTGAACGAATATTTAAGTCCCAGCTTACTTTTCTTGTGTTTTTCTTATAAATTGTATTATTTTATATTATTGCATTGTTGTAGGGAGCCTGAGACTCAAGCATTTCATTGCTGTTTATTTAATTGTTGTGAATATGACAAATAAACCGTCTTGGAAAAAAAAGAGGAAAAGATTAAACAGAATTATGCATCTTAAAATTAAGGCATTAAAATTGAGGACCTGTCCTTCAAATCGTTTTATGAATATGCCGGTCCTTGAAATAAAAATGAATGGGAACCCCTGCTCTAGAGGGAAGATGAGGCTCTGCTCTCTTGGCTCATCAAGCTGTCAGTAGTTTGGTCAGGCTGCTGCTGCTATCCTCAGGCGTCTTGTAATGGAGGGGAAAAAAGAAGAATGTCAGTAAATTAACTTAATTAAGTCGTCTATTTCTTTGTTCTTCTTATATTATCTTTTATTTTAGGGCAGATAAAAGTAGTGTGTGTGTGTGTGTGTGTGTGTGTGTCTCTCTCTCTCTCTCTCTCTCTCTCTCTCTCTCTCTCTCTCTCTCTCTCTCTCTCTCTCTCTCTCTCTCTCTCTCTCTCTAACACACACACACACATACAAAATAGTACAATCCTTTTCCCATTATCTTCCATTTGTTATCCCATCAGCACATCATCCAGTACCCTCTGACAGACGTTCCCAGCAGAGGAGGCAAGTAGCAGTGACTTGAATGGGATTCGAGCATCCAGCAGAAGCCAGTGCAGAGTGCAAAGAAATGGGATAGTCTGAGAGAACATGGGCAGGTTGAAGACCAACTGGACTGCCGTGTGCTGAATGAGCTGCGGAGGACAGATTGCACATGCAGGCACACCAGCTAAAAGAGAGTGGCCTACACACAAGTTTACAAGAGCTCCTTGGACCGTAACCTGGCTGGCCTTCTGGGTGAGGGTCATCTATCCATATATCGCCCCGCCATCAGTCCATCGATCCATCGTCCCTGCTATCCATCTATCATCCAACCATCAATTCAACTATCATTAATTTAT
>NC_044062.1:23303651-23468651 GCF_902167405.1 Gadus morhua | reverse complement strand
TTTATTGTGAAAAAAACTCAAACATTGGTATGTACCATTTTACCAATTGATGGTAAAAGGACAAATGTGTTCAGTTGCCTAAATACAGGGGGTTGGTCAACTTAGCCACTGGCTCATCTTACCCGACCCTCCCCTAAGCCACAGGGGGCTTGGGGGAGTTCCGGGTGACTTCTTGCTGGTGGCCGCTGCCCAGATAAGGTCTGTGAGGCTGCCATTGAGGCAGGGGTATATTATTCTCTGGTTCTCCTTTGGCCATGTTGTTTGTGACGATTGTTCAACTGTTTGTGTAGCTATGGGACCACAGGGTAATGGGCATCAGACTAAATATTTTTAGTAACCTGATTTATGTTATCCTCTTTTATCCTTTCCGTAAATTATTTTACACATTTACTGTCGTTTATTTCGTTTTGCACTGAACAATGCATTGCACATTGTGTTCTTTTAACCTTTGCGTCGTGTTCGTTTCTCCCCCCTTACTTTGGTGTTCCCAGTCAAATTTGACTGGGAACAAGTTTTAACTGCCCTTACATTACCACAAAAACCATTGATCATCACCAACTTTTATTTAACTCCCTTTTAACCTGTAAACAATAGCTGTGTTCGAAATCGTTCCCTATCCACTCACTCACTATTCCTATATAGTGTTCATGATATAGTGCACTATTTAGGGAACGAACAAACGAGAATTCGGACACTACGCTTAAGATTTCTAAACGTCATTTGCGTCAGTAAATGCGCCGGGTATTTGTGTGACGCAGACAGATGCGCTGTCACGTTAAAATTGTACCGGGGGCGAAAATTGTACCGGCCTACGTCATCAGTTGTTTACATCTTGACAACCTGCCTGGCAACAAACGACGCGATCGTCTGTTGCCGGGCAGTGTGGCAACCCGGCTTGGTGAGTGACCCGCCTCCTTCCAATAAGCACACCAGCTGGAGCTTACTTAAAGCCAAAATGGCACTTTTATTCATTCATAAATGATTTATCTAACAAAGCAAACCAAAAAAAACTCAGCTTTGGAGGAATCAACAGTCTTTTCCCTCCGGGTGGAATCACATCACCCACGAGACTGGTCTCTCCACACACGCGAACCAGGGGACCCCTCCATGAGTGTGGAAGCATGCTTTTTAAAGCATGCTTCCCCCCCTGCTCCTCAGGTGCTCCGCATTTCATTAATTGGCCCAAATGTTCTTACTGGCGCCATCTGTTGAGAATCGGTCAGTTCCTCTTGCGGATCAGGTGCTCCCGTTCCTCCCTCTCTTAACACTGACGGATGCGATCCCGCCTCGCCACCTCTCGGATGCGTCGCCTAGGCTGGGCTGCCCGTCCAGGTGGCGCTGTTCCCTGTCTGTCCTGACGAGTCTCAATTGGCTGGGGCTGGGGACCGACGTTGATGCTCAGCTGTTGGGCAACCTGCTGGTTCTCTTCCAGCTCCTTCATCAAACCCAACAGCTGGGCCTTCAGTGCCTCCCTCTCCCGCAACCAGTCCAGGCTTTGGGCCTCGTGTCTGGCGGCAGTCTCCTCCAGGGCCATCTTGTGCTCCACCTTCATCCTCTCCAGCGTAGTCCTGCTGGCCACCAGCTCCTCACCTTTCTCCTGGTCATCCTGGAACCCTTGTTCCTTCAGCCGCTGGATGATATGCTCCTTCTCAGCGAGGGATTCCACCAACCTGGTGAGGGCGCTGTCTGTGTTGGAGGTGTCCGCCTGCAGCGACTTGATCCTCCCTTTCAGGCTGCCCATCTGCTTCTCCTTGTCCCGAAGCTGTTCCTGCAGGTTCTCCATCCCGTTCTGTAGGTCATTGACCCTCCGCTCCTTAACCTCCAGCATGTCCTTGAGGTCCTGGATCTCCCTGATCTTCTCGTTGAACGTGGGCCCCTGCTCGAGCCATTGGACTGCCTCTCGGAGGAGTTGGAGTTCCTTTTCTCTCTGGGTGGCAGCTGCAGCTCTGTTGGGGCTCTGCATCGGGGTTCTGGCATCCACTGAAAAACCTGTGGCTCGGTCGAGGCTCTGCGTTGGGGTTCGTTCATCCATTGAAAAGGAAAAACAGTTGCGTGGTCGGATTGCCTCCATTGGAAGTCGGCGTTTACTTAAAAGACGGTCCGTAGATTGGTCGAGATGCCCGCATGCTCCACCATATGTGGCAACCCGGCTTGGTGAGTGACCCGCCTCCTTCCAATAAGCACACCAACTGGAGCTTACTTAAAGCCAAAATGGCACTTTTATTCATTCATAAATGATATATCTAACAAAGCAAACCAAAAAACTCAGCTTTGGAGGAATCTACAGTCTTTTCCCTCCGGGTGGAATCACATCACCCACGAGACTGGTCTCTCCACACACGCGAACCAGGAGACCCCTCCATGAGTGTGGAAGCATGCTTTTTAAAGAATTCGAACACCCTACAAAATGGCGTGCACCCTATTTAGTGCACTACATCCATGATAGGGGAACGATTTCGAACACAGCTAATGTCTCAGACTACTGGTTTACATTAATTACTGCAGTGAATAGACACAGAAATTCCAAATCCTATTCCAAAATGAACATTTATATTTAAAAAAAAGACAGAAAAATATAAACAGAGACCAAATTCACAGAAGGTCAGAACATCAACATGAACACATCGTGTGTGTGTGTGTGTGTGTGTGTGTGTGTGTGTGTGTGTGTGTGTGTGTGTGTGTGTGTGTGTGTGTGTGTGTGTGTGTGCAGGAGTGGCATTTTGCAATCAGGTCGCAGTGTGCCTTGTAAACGTAGGTATCACATTTGAAACATGTAAGACGTGTCTTATTGTCTCTAGGGGCACAGAGCTCGCATTGCTTCCGTTTCTGCCCCTGTTTTGGGGGGAGAGCGGCCAGGGCAGTGGCGAGGGCTTGCATCCTCCTCACCAGACTGCCAGAGGCTGGTGTGCGGGGAAGGTGCTGGCGCCGTTGAATTAGAGGAGTCACTAAAGCTTTCCCAAGCTTTGCCAGGAAGAGTCTCCTCCTGAAACATTTCCCCTGATTCCAGGCTGGGTCGATCGCTGTCCACACCACACATTACATACAGGCGCTCGTCCATTGTCACCTCAGAGCCTGGATTGTACATCAGTGGTAGGCGCTCCACCCTCCTGTCCCAAACGTTCCTGATGGTAGCCAGTTTGTCGTCTTGCCAGCGGAAAGGTTGTGTAGCTCTGTCATCAAATCTGAAAACTCTTGCGAGGACATGAAACTGCTGCAGGGACATAGTTGAAAGGAATATAGGCCTCCCTGACTCTCCATCCCACAGACTTTTTGTAGCCTCATTGTTGGACCGATGTTCTCCTGCTAGAATCAACAGACCCATGTAGGCTTGGAGGTCTACCTGGTCCAAAGCCTTCCTTGTGTCCGCAAACACATGCCCCCCTTCCAGGTTTGTCATCGCCAGTATAATTTCCACAATGGACTCTGGTAAAAAAGAGTTTGAAGCTGGACTTGATGTCATCCAAACGAGATGTTGCATACCGTGTTGGCCCTGGCGTCATCCTAATGATATTTTCCCCTCTTGCTCTGCCTCCTCTGTCCTTGGGGGATGAATACCAGAGCGAGTTGCCATCCTTGGACTGGAATGTCACCTCAGGTGTGTCTTCCTCCGGTGCCTCTTCCCCAGGTGCCTCTTCCTCCGGTGCCTCTTCCTCAGGTGCCTCTTCCTCAGGTGCCTCTTCCTCAGGGGCCTCTTCCTCGCCATCTGTTGACTGTTCGGTCTCATGATGGTCTGGATCGAAATCAGGATCATTGTCTTCTATTTCTGAGACATCCTCCTCTATTTCTGGTTCAACTTCAATCTCCTCTTCGTCAGTTTGAAAAAAAAAAGTTCAAGAGCCTCAAATCGTCTGATCGGGCGCCGTCTCATTGTGTTCAGAGTAAAATAAGAACAATGCACAAGCAAGAGATATAGGGGATCTGTGAGAAGATATCATACATTTTGTATCGAAAGTGTGTCGTTCACGTGGGGGGATGGACACATAAGCCCGGGAAAGAGCCGGGTTCGGCTCTTTCGGCTGTCAAAAACCTAATTGGTAACTTTGAAATGTGGAACAGGTGTTATACGTTTAGTCTGGAAGGTGTGGTTCACGTAGGGGAATCCGCACATAAGCACGGGAAAGAGAGGACACCTAATTGTTCAGTCTGAAAGGGTTCACGTTGGGTGGAGTGTTTGAGTGTGAGTGTGTGAGTGTGCGTGCGTGCGTGCGTGCGTGCGTGTGCATGTAGGTGTGTGTGTGTGTGTGCGTGAAAGTATGTGTGTGTGTGTGCAGGGCCGTCGGACAAAGGGGACAAAGGGGACAGTTGTGGGGGGGCCCAAGGCAGAGGGGGGGCCCATGACCAAAAAAATCTTATATCTTACCTCCCCCCCCCCCCCCCCCCCCCCCCTCAACAATCTGGCGCAGGGGGTCCATCAGTACCTATAGTATAGGGGCCCAGGATTTGGTGCTACGGCCCTGTGTGTGTGTGTGAGTGTAGGTGTGGTGTGTGTGCGTGTGGTGTACTATCTGATGGATGTACACAATCTGGGGTCACCCATTCATTTCCTATGGCGGTCATTTTTGACCGGGAACACCACAGGTGTTACAAAGTTGACATTCAAAATTCAATGAAAGAAGTCATCATTAATTGTATATGTTCAAATGCCTAGTGTGGAGGATATCATAAGCCTGCGAGACAAATAAATGTAAAACACAATATTTATGATTGATCGAAAATGAAATCGGTCAGATTTGACCCGAACACGACAGGAGGGTTAAGTAGGCTATTTGTCTTATCTATATTGTCTCATTAAAGCACTTTGAAAACCCTACTCGAAGTGTAGCATTGTTATTCTATACTCTTCTTTTCCAATTGTTTATCCTCCAAATCGTGAGTGAACCCCACTCTTATCAGGGTTAGGGTAACCCTGACTTTAATGAATGGAGGTAGAGGGTCGGACTGATTTGGCGTTTGGCCTATCTCATCATAACTTTTAAGACAACACTGGCCAATGAGAAGAGAGAAGCAGAAATATGACCCTCCCTCTAACTGGATGGGAATGAACGTCATCTGTCTCTTACGGTTAGCCATAGCCACATTTAGCTCGCCGCTCCTGTGACGGGTGTTTCGTCTCAACGAGCTGGTTGTCTCACTTTGACCCTTTGGGGCCCTCATTGCTTCCTTGCAAAACATGTTTCCCAGAAGCGTAACCCGACGCCGAGGCACACAGACCGGAGTACAGACCGGAGTACAGACCGAGTGAAGGTCTGGCTACATCAATGCTAGTGGACGAGAAACCAAAGTGGCAGGAATAAGCCACCTAAACCTTTAAAAACACCTTTCGGTGGGTCACCATACCGACTACTGGGGCTGTAGAAAGAGCCCAGACCACCCTGTCCTCCGTATAAAGTAAGTGATGTTGGCGTTTCTAACATTGAGGAAATCTCGTTTACATGTAGAGCACATTGGGACTGAATCCAGTGGTATTAAACCAGCTGGTTTAAATGACCTTATGTTTACAAATCACTGTCAGAATCTGGGTTGGTTCGATTGCCAACATGAACAGCGCTACCCAATGTGGTGTTGTTGTGGTGGTTTCACATCAGTCGTGATTTTCACACTTAATAACCTGCAGCCGTGTAGTGTAGTGTACTGTAGGCTACTGTAGTGTAGTGTAAAGCCCTGTACTGCACTGTACTTCGCTGTTCTGTATTGTACTGTTCTGTACAGCCATGTACCGCACTGGACTATACGATACTCCACTGGACTGTACGGGCGCGTACTGCACTGCATTGTACTGGACTGCGCTGGAATTTACTGCACTGTACTGCACTGCACTGTATTCTATATTTGTGTATAATCCACGCCGTGCATGCATGCATCCCTCTTCACTTTAATGTCTTGTTAGAGTGCTTTAACCTGAGTAAAGCAAATGTTTGTACATTGCTAAAAGTGTCTTCCATGCAGCAGGTGCAACTAGCTATTTAAAATGTAATAAGATATTTATTTGGAGCCAGGTTATTAACTATTCATTCATTGAACACAGGTTATAACCTCGTGTGTGTGTGTGTGTGTGTGTGTGTGTGTGTGTGTGTGTGTGTGTGTGTGTGTGTGTGTGTGTGTGGTTATGTGTGTGTGTGGTTAGCTTAGCAAAACTTGGTTGGGTTGGTTCACAGATACACACAGACACTCACACCCCTCACTTTCTTAAAATAACCCAGATAAGTGTGTCAAGCACCAAGTGGGAATCGTGGTGTGGGAATTAATGGAATAACCCACATGTCCCATATCAACTCTGTCATACTCACACACTACAGGGCTGTAACACCTAATAGTTGGTAGACTTAGTCCAATTGAGTGGTAGAAGATTCTTTAGTTGGCGACCCATATTATCATTTGTTTCGGTTAGCATTTACACTGGACTTTGCTAGCGAGCCAAACATTGTGAACAAAGGCCTCATGGTCGATCAAGTTGGTCATCTTTTAGACAACGCATGAACAAATACTTGGGAAACTCAACTTTCAGTTGAGCATCATTTACAAACATCATTGTTTTTGTGGGTGACTATTTTATGATCTCTTTATATTGTAGTCAGATCATATTTCGATGAGTGCCTCCTCAATGCACAACGTCGGAGAGCGACAAATTTTAATCCACCATAAATTCACGCCTACCTGGTTCAAAATGTTTATTAATTTCAGTTTGTCTCAAAAGTGTGCATTCAACCCACAACGCATAGTTTTTCAGTTGGTTACCTATATTTGGCTCAGATCACGTTCAGACATACAGCGAACCAAACAAGAGTTTAAAAGCAAGGAACACCCTGTTTTAAGTAGATCAGAGTTAAACCGTACTTGCGTCCTGGAAAGCCCTCAGGGGTTTGATTAGAAACAGCTAAGTTGTAAAAGTATCCGTTCCCTCATAGGTCTATTTCAGAAATGCCTTACTGGATTTGATTAGACAGATTATAATTTTTACTCCTGTCTAGTTTGATATAACACAGCCTTGAATGAAGTACAGTGCATAACCAACCACTGAGCCATCTTCATTCATAACCACCCGTGATAGTGTTTGTCATCTTCATCACTCCCTCACTCCCTCATCTATAACTATAACCACCTGTGTTAAAGTTTGTCACTCCCTCACTCATCTATTACCACCTGTGATGTTTGTCACTTCCTCATCTATAACCACCTGTTATGTTTGTCACTCCCCCACTCCCTCATCTATTACCGCCTCTGTTAATGTTTGTCACTCCCTCATCTATAACCACATCATGTGTTAATGTTTGTCAATCCCTCACTCCCTCATCTATAACCACCTGTGATAATGTTTGTCACTCCCTCACTCCCTCATCTATAACCACCTGTGATAATGTTTGTCACTCCCTCACTCACTCATCTATAACCACCTGTGATAATATTTGTCAGTCCCTCACTCCCTTATCTAACTAGCCTGGCTAACGCCAGACCTCATCTCAATCGACATTGAGATGAGGTTTGGGAAACACGCATTCATTTTCTCGTATTTGAGGCGTGGTCTACGATTGCCCGAAGCCGTTTATTGAGCGCTACGAATGTCTATCATATAAGTCTGTAGTAGTACGTAGGTCATAGCCAATCAAAGCCTGTTGGTAGCAGATCAAAGACAGTTGCTATTTTTTCACAATAAACTTGCATTCTAAACTGCTTAGAACACTATCTAATCCTTAAAAGCATACCAAGTTAACAACAAACCAAATGTTCTCACCGCATACGATGTGGGTGGCCATATTGAAATTATGTCAAATTACATTGAGGCTTGAACTGGGGGTTGAGGTATCCAGGGGAAGGGATGTGAAACAACATCTCCGGGTTTCACCTGGGCATGAGGAGAAACATGGGCATACGATAGTACGAACGCTGAACAAGCAACAAAAGAAAACCAGATGTGTATTTTCGTTCTTAATAAAAAACAAGACACCTCGACACTCCTCTGCAAACTTGGTTACCAGTCTACCTCCTCTAGAAATAATGACTATTTCTTAATGACAAGCATGACACAAAACCGCTAGTATGCTGATCACATCTAGCATTTCCCCCATTTGATGGCGTATAAAGTCCAGCGGCTAAGTGGCTGCCCTTGTTACCGCTCCTCTAGTATAAGTACCGGCAGGCATGGTAGGAGCCCGGGTTGGTGGCCTACAGAGCACCGCTATTCTGTCACCAAGTTACCTGCTGCGGTTCTTTTTTATTTTATGACATGTTTGATTGATTTGATTGTGTAAATGTTGTGAACGATTCGTGAGCGTTCATTCTTTCCTATCTCCATCAGATAAATGGCAAATGTCATTGTGATAACAACACTATTGCCCTAGAAGGGAGGCGATTTGATGATTTGCTGCTGACAACCGCAAACGGATGCCTATAGCCCGCGCAACAGAAATCACCACAGCTGAAGACGGGGTTGGGATTGGGCCATTGTCTCTATTCATAGTTAGGGATGCACCGATCCGATATTTGTATCGGTATCGGTACCGATATTGAAGACATTTCGAGATCGGGTATCGGTGACAAATGGGCCGATCCATATTTAAAAAAAAAAAAAGAAAAAACTTTTTTTTTTTACGTTTATGTACATACTTGAATCCTATTCCTACTACCTTGCTGCTTTGATAATTGAATTTCCCACGAAAATGTTCTCACGGGATTAATAAAAGTGTATCTATCTATCTATTGGCTGAGCTATTCAGTTTCTATGCTGTGCGCTGTGAGTGACGTCATAAACAAGCAACACGCCGTGCGGAGCCTACAGTGATTGCAAAATGGAGCGAGCAAAAGGATCTGCTATCTGGAGCTATTTCACTTTACCTAAACCAGCAAGCTCCACGGCTACATGCAACATATGCAAAGTAAATGTCCCGAGGGGTGGTACTAAACCTTCTAGCTTTAATACCACAAACCTTATAAAGCACCTCCAAAAATTCAAGTCTCATGATCCCAGTCTTTTCCCCTCAATGAAACGTACAGTTTGTAGCCATAATTTCGCGCTGTTTTTCTATATCGGTATCGGATCGGTATCGGCCGATACTAAACCTCAGATATCAGTATCGGAGGTGAAAAAAGCGGATCGGTGCATCCCTATTCATAGTGGTGAAAGTCTGGATTAGTAACATACAAAGTTGAATTGAGTTGCTATCTTATTTGGGGGAGAGGCTACATGGAGTAGGCTATTGACAGTGCATAACTCCCATGGGGAAACATGGTGGTTCAAAAGTTCATGGCACTGAGCATGTTTAGCTAACTACGCTCAGTAGATTAAAATAGAATCCCCAGTGTCTCCTGCAGGTTCACAACCCACTGTATGGCTGGATGTGTGAGAGGATCATTGGAGCTGTGTTAAGCCTATTTGAGGTCCAACAAAGCACATGGAGTGCTGAGTTGCATGGCTTAGCCTCCATAGGCACCAGATTACTTCAGTGAGCACCTTTTCGCAACAAAGTGTACATTTATAACACAATACAATGTCACTTCGTATTCAAACCTAATTTTACATGCTGAATGTCTGTACCTTGAGGACCATAAGGTACATTTTTCAGACAGACAGACAGACAGACAGACAGACAGACAGACAGACAGACAGACAGACAGACAGACAGACAGACAGACAGACAGACAGACAGACAGACAGACAGAGGATGGCACTGCACTGCAGTCCCCTAGTTGCACGTTTTCGCAACTAAATTATACAGCTTCTGTTGCTCATTACTCAGCTGCTTCTCAGATCTGAGTTACCATGGAGATTTGGGGTGACATCACACCCAGTACTTGCACCGGATGGGATGCTGCCTATTTGTCGTTTATGTTTCCGCGATAAGGATTGCCGAGTTGATTGTGCTTCAGTGCTTAAAGAAAAAGAGAGGACAAGGAATATACATAAACAATATATACAGTATGATAAAAAAGACACTGTATATCTAACTAAAACTGATACATCTAATATAAATCTAACTAAAAATAACACATCTAATCTAAATCTAACTAAAACTGAGTTAAAGTGCAGTTGAATGACTTGAAAAAACATGAAACCAAAAAAATCCTTATGTTAGTTGTGTGTCGTTTTTTCCTGTAAAACGCTGCTGTATTTATATTGTATTTAAATAAAACTATTTATATTTATATTGTTTTAACTTCACATATCACTTTATACAATGCTTGAGTTGTAAATGAGGAGGTGGTCGAACACCGAGGGACTGCTGATCCGGCCGGTCGAGGGGGAGAAAGAAAAGTCACCAACATGACTGCGGATGGCTTCAAAACCACAGGGCCTGGTGCACAGCCACAGCGATACCACATGCACACATTATGCTGCAGCCATGGGCCTTGAATAAGTATTGGCCATGCTCATCTCATTTCAGAGCAAAAATGTGTGGTTGACAGTACTGAATGCATGTGTAGTGTACCTTTTTCTTTGTGATTCAACAGAATATACATTCAAACATGCCACATACTACTAGCAGACTCTACTAGTCTGTCATCAGTCAACTAGTAACATTGTGTTGATAAGATATTGGCATATTCTGTTCATATTATGTCAGTAGTATTTCAACATTTTCTCCCACCCTTCTCTTCAGGCAGGGCTCTACACTGAGCAGTACATATTCTCCTCAATGAAATTATTTGGTAGCGCAGGGAAATATGAATTTAAGGCACACACACACACACACACACGCGCGCTACGCACACACGAATACAGAGGCATACCTGCACCCAACTGTCCACAGATAGGGTGATCTGGTTAGTGTTTGAAGTGTGTATGGAATGAGTCTCTAGGGATGGGTTTTGGCAGTATGATATCGATACTACTAATAAAGTTACTTCCTATCGGTTCAGTATTTTATCAATAGTTTTATTGGTTATTTTTTAATATTTTTGAGGGGAAAAAAAGGAAACTGAACAGAATCGGCATTGCTCATTGTTATTTTCTGAAAATTGTATACAATAAAATACAAAATATTCTTTGCAGATTAAGCCTGACTACATTTTCCTAGCAGTTCTTCTGCAGACATCCACAGAGTTGCTTGGATGTGTCCTGACCTGCGCGGTCACTAGAGGAGACCCTGTCTCTTTGGCTGAAAGATGCCTGGACACGGACAGTAGTTGAAAGCTGGGCAGGGGAAGAATACAATTTTTTTCTCCCCACCAAAATGCATTGGATAGTAGCTAAGCATTGCTAGCCAAACAATTAGTTTAAATTGAATAGCCTGGCCATTTGTAGCATTTAGCTTTTAGACTTGGGAACTCTGTATCTTTGACTCGGGCATGGCCTACCCACAGTGGAGGAAGATAGAGGAATCGAGGTAAATGGTCAAACCGCCAATTTTGCAGATTTATCTCATGCTTGCTAGCGATTTGTTTTGTTAAATTGGTTAGCGTTAGGGTTAGCTAACCCTTACTGCCATGGAGCTTATCACATTTGTGACTTGAATAAAATAACCAATGTAAATGTTTAATTCTCTCTGCTATGATGAGTCTCACTGGACTCCACGTTGCACAAACAAAAGCCAAGAGAGAGACACAGGCAAGATGATGTTTGCATTTCTGCCAATGATTTGTCTTTATTCGCCACTATGGAAATCGAATACCCTCATTTCTCCAGTACCGATAGCAGAACGTCATAGAAGAAAACTACTGTGATGAGGCTTATTGGATGTGGCACTTGTACTTATTGAAGGGTGGCGGAGAAATATTACAGTAGGTGTCAAACTTTTTTCGCACACTGCTGTTTATAAGCATTCCGGTTTGCACATTTCTATTTTATTGGGCAAATGCGACTGAAATGCGCTCAATGTAGAGCCCTGCCTCCCTCCAAAGCCACTCCCAGAAACACATGGCTAAGTGGCTAACTTTAGCAATAGGTCACCCATGTGGAAGACTGGGGACAGGCCTAATGAGGGCACGCCCAGTTGGGCTGTCAACGTCTGTCACTTCATCGATTGTTCGCTCAATATGGATTTGTTTGATCGAATTCTCATTGGTCTGACAATTGCTGGTGTCTTTCATCAGGAGAAAATCACTTCTTAATCCATTATTTTCAGTGGCTGAAGGGACATATGGAGACCAATGTGTTTTTTTTTTAGTGATTGGCTATATTGTGTTTTGTGGCAACCCGTCTCTGGCACGGCACCCCTGGAGGCCAAGGGTGCAGGTTGTGGAGGCGGTGTACCACAGATTTTCAACAGATGGCGCCAGTAAGAGCATTGGTGCCAATCATTGAAATGCGGAGCACCTGAGGAGCAGGTGGGGAAGCATGCTTTAAAAAGCATGCTTCCACACACATTCAGGGCTTTCCTGGTTCGCGTGTGCGGAGAGACCAGTCGCCATGGGTGATGTGAGTCCACCCGGGGAAACAAGACTGTGGATTCCTCCAAAGCTCGGTTTTGTTAGGTTTGATAGTACCAATATAATTTATGTTTGAATAAGAGTGCCATTTTGGGCTTTAAGTAAGCTCCAGTTCGTGTGCTGATTGGAAGGAGGCGGCTCACTCACCAAGCCGGGTTGCCACAGTATGAATAAAAAATAATCTTCAAGTATTGGTTTTAATAATTGGATGGTTTATCAGCTATCAGGTATACAAGATAGTAGTCAAAATACCCCAGTTTTCACAAGTTTAATTCACCAAGCTTGGAGAGACTGCTAGCTAACATACCAAACTCTTACTCCAAACTAATTTACACAATGCCAAAGACGTAGTCAGTTTGGCTATTGTTAAAAAGGACAACAAAAAAGTATGTAGGTATATCCTGATATGCTGTCAACCTTTAATGGATATTTAGGCTAACGGGTAGAGTAGAGTGCACCTGGATGGACCACAACTTCCCTAAACTCAACGGCAATAAAACTGAAATTTTCTTCGGCACAAAAACCATCATCCCCACCTCCCAGAACTTCTCACTTTGCATCGATGGTCACTCTGCACTCCCTCCCCCCTTGTCAGAAACCTCACATCATCATGGACCCCACGCTCTCCTTCAAGTCACACATAAACTTCAGAAAAACATCCTTCTTCCACCTCCGCCACATTGCACGCCTTCGACCCACCCTTTCATCCTCAGCTGCCGAAAAACACTAATCCACGCCTTCATCACTTGCACTCGACTATTGCAATAGCATTCTGTATGGCCTCCCCTCCACTATTCTTCAAAAATTGCAATATGTACAAAACTCTGCTGCCCGACTGCTTACAACTCCCCCTCCAGAGAACACATTACTCCCATCCTCCGTCAACTTCATTGGCCTCCAATAAAACAACGCATCAATTTCAAGGTTCTCCTCACCACTTACAAAGCGCTAAACAACTTTGCACCCTCGTACATAACAGGTCTCCTCTATCGCCACTCCCCCACTCGCCGCCTACGCTCCGCTGATGCCAACCTTCTCACCTCCATCACCAAGACCAAGTATCGCATCCTTGGGGACAGAGCCTTCGCCATCGCCGCCCCTACCCTCTGGAACTCCCTCCCTCTGGCCATCCGAAATTTTGATACACTCTGTTCCTTCAAAAGTCAACTTAAAACCTATCTCTTCAGGAGCTCCTACTCCAACATTTGAAAAATCATCCTCCGCCATCTTCCACTCCCTCCCACTCTCTTAATGTGTTGCCTATTGTTGTGGTGTTGTTTATTTTTTCCCCTTTGGTTTGATTGTCTGTACTGTCTGTATGTATTCCTTTCTTATTTGTAAAGTGTCTTTAGAAAAGCGCTATAAAAAAACAGATTTATTATTATAACTATTATGTTGCCAATTAAGTTAATCTAGAGATAACATGCAGAAACTTGTTTTATATCAGTTGACCAGCATTATTTGGTTGACTACTGCCCCAAGGGGCAGAGTGTGCCCAGGTATAAGAATAATTAATAATAATAATAATTATCAAATTATTAGAACAGCCCGGCAACTGCCACATTTACCCGATTTTCTCAGCTTTTATTTATTGATCGCTTTCAACAACAATGAATCAAATGCTTCTAACATGCTTTTTTCCCCCAAAGCTTTAATTTAATAATCAAAACAATAAAATTTCCTTCCAAAATGCATAAGATATCTTTGCCTTTGACTGAAAGCAAGATATAAAGGAAGGGGAAAAGCAAATACATCAATGTTGAATACGTAATACTTAATGTAAGGCATAGTATCATTCCCTTTGTTTTAACTCCAACCTTGAATTATATTTATAATAATGGCAGAATTTTGAGGTATACATCACCATTCACCAACAAGCCCACACATTGTCCATCAAGGTAGAATAAGGCCAGATTGTAGCCTCATCGAGTCCTAATCAACACTCACTCAGTCACTGAACAATCGAAGGTAGCCTGCAAGCAACTTTAATAATGAGCCTATGCATCAGCCACAATGGCAAAGCTTTCCCTTATTATAACGCATGTGTAATGTGTTTCATAAACATGAAAATACTGCAACCATTAAGGGACAGATCACATGGTGTCTTCTCTGCCATAGACCAGATGCTCTGCGCTCAGTGCCCACAGTGGAGATACTATAACTTCTAAATGGTGCGCTCACACTAACTGTGGTTTGGGGTGAGTTTCTTAGCCTCGCGGCTCTCAGCTCGCCTTGTTCTAATGTTTCTGGAAGCATGTTGTTCTGGCACCTGAGCACGTAGCGATGCACACATCACCAGACAGCTAAACACTTTTCCCCAACAAAACTTGAAGACAGGATCAATGATGAAAGTCCGTAGAGGATGTTGTCGACATCCACTTGAATGTCCATTTATTGATTGTTGTTGAACAAGTTGTTGCAGGTTTAGAAGTGTGAAACTGAAAATGAACCAATATGCAAATTGGTTATAAAAACGTAGTTATAAAGTTGTGAAATACAATGAAATACGAACGTAAATAATTACATAAGACATAGATGAATTAAGTTACTTGCAAACAAAGCTTCTCCAAGGCTTACACGGATGAATGACGTGAGATAAAAAATATGTTTCTCCGTGTGGATCTCTGGCTCAAATGACAGATCAAAATGGCTGCCGAAATAATGACAGATCACGTCTGAAATCACGTGACTAACAACGTGACTCTTATCAGCCAATGAGAATGAACGCAATATTAAGACTCTACGAAAGAACTGAATACAAGTAATGGCCTGCAGGGGGCTCTAAAGTGCCTAATACAAACTCAAAATGTGTAACGTAACACTCCCCGCCTGGTATTGAACACAATAACACCTTAAATAACCAAACATCTGGGGGTCAATCGAGAGTCTGTTTGATCCTAAGGGGTCATCAGCACCACCACTTCAGTGATAGGGCGAAGAAAGGTCTTGGAAGTGCCTCCTCTAGTTACCTTGAGCTCCAACTTCCTGATCTTTCCGTCACTTCCAGGGAAGGTTTTAGTCACCAATGCCATGGGCCACTGGTTTCTCTTCAGCGTATCGCGAAGAAGCACTAGGTCTCCCTCCTTGATGTTGGGCTGGCTCTTCTGCCACTTAGAACGACTCTGGAGGGTTGAGACATACTCACGCCGCCACCTTTCCCAAAAGGTGTTGGCCAAGTGCTGGACTCTTCTCCATTGCTGACGGTGTAAGTCTGCGTCGACGAAGCAGCCTGGAGGAGGATATGGACAGCAAACCTTCTGGGTAAGAATCGTGTTGGGAGTCAGAAGTAACGGAGCGTCTGCATCGGTAGAGATGGTTGTCAGAGGTCTGGCGTTGATAATGGCCGACACCTCTGCCATCGTAGTAGACAGAACGTCGTGGGTGAGTAGGGAAGGTGGAGTCTGACTTAGCATGGAATCCAGAATCCTTCTTGAGATGCCAATCATCCTCTCCCACACACCGCCCATGTGTGATGAATGAGGTGGGTTAAAGATCCATGTACAACCCTCTGCACTGAGGAACTTAGAGATGTTGGGCTCCTGGTCGTCTTGCAAGAGTACTTGCAGCTCTTTACAGGCTCCCTTGAAATTTGTGCCACAGTCTGAACGAATAAGCTTCACAGGACCCCGGATGGCAAGAAATCTATGCAGAGCGTTGATGAAGCTTGATGTGTCCATGGCTTCAATGAGCTCTATGTGAACAGCACGTACACTGAGACAGGTGAAGATAACTGCCCACCTTTTGCTGTTGGCAGCGCCTCCACGGGTGCGTCGAGTAGAGATACTCCAAGGACCAAATACATCGATGCCTACGTTAGTGAAAGGAGGCTCTGTACTTAGACGATCTGGAGGGAGGTCGGCCATCTTTTGCTCTGCTGTTTTACCTCTGAATTTGTTACACTTGACACACTTGTGTAGAAGCTTTGCGATGCACCTCTTGGCTCCGACCATCCAAATGCCATCTGCACGTATAGCTCCCTCCGTGAAGATCCGGCCCTGGTGTTCGACTCTCCTGTGGTAGTAGCTGGTAAGTAGAGCGCCGACGTGGCTGCGACCAGGGACAATGAGAGGGTGTTTCTCCTCCGCGGTAAGACTTGAGCGTTGAAGCCGGCCACCGATTCTCAAGAGTCCGTCACAATCGAGAACAGGATCCAACTTCCTCAGTGGACTGTCGTTAGGAATGCATATCCCTTGCTGTAGACAGGACATCTCAGTGGGATAGGTTTCTTTTTGAAAACATCGAATGATGACCATTTTTACCTTCAACAGATTGTCGGATGTGTGTGCTTTTGAACATTGATGCCAGCCTTTACATTCTTTGTTTCCAGTTGTAGTGCTGGATCTGATGACGTCTGTGATGTGGATGAGTGTGGCTATGGCTCTGATGAGAGACTGCCATGTTGAAAACCGTTCAAACCGCTGAGAGCCCAGGTTTGGGCTGGTGCATGTGGTTAGGTGAGATCGCACTTCTGCGTCAGAGTCTGGGTCCACAAGGCTGAAAGGTGTTCCCAGTGGGATGTCTTCTTTAGACGGTAGCAGCAGAAAGTCAGGCCCGGTGAGCCAGCTCGTGTTGGTGAGCAGTGCTGCATGTACTGGTCTGGTTGCTACGTCTGCTGGGTTCTGGTCGGTGGGTACGTAGTGCCACTGGTTAGGGCTTGAGAACTTCCTGATGTGTTCTACCCTGTTACTGACATACACGTAGAACCGGCGGGTTGCGTTATAAATGTACCCAAGCACAACCTTGCTGTCTGTATAGAACCGCACATCATCAAACTTCAGATCCAACTCTCTTGAAGCCAATTCTGCTATCTCAACCGCCAGGACTGCTGCTCCCAGTTCAAGCCGCGGGACTGTATGGACTGACATCGGAGCTAACTTTGCCTTTCCTATGACGAATCCTACATGGACTTCGCCGCTGTTGTCTAGCACCTTGAGGTAAACTACTGCAGCAATGGCCTTCACAAAAGCGTCTGAAAAGATGTGTAGCTCCACGCGCTGGGCGTTGGAAACAGATGTGCTTGTGTAGCAACGAGGAGTCTCAAAGCTTTCAAGGGCTTGTAGTGAATCCCTCCAAGCAATCCACTCGGTTTCCTTTTCAGCAGGGAGTGGCTCGTCCCAATCGACGGTGTTGTGGGTGAGTTCTCTCAGAAGGAGCTTTCCTTGTATGGAGATCGGTGCCACCAGGCCAAGTGGATCGAACAGACTGTTCACACAAGCGAGCACACCTCTGCGTGTGAAGGGTCTATTGGTGTTGGCGACCCGAAAAGTGAACGTATCTCTGCTCAGGTCCCAATTCAATCCTAGGCTGCGCTGCATCGGTGGAGAGTCAGTTTCCAAGTCGAGGTCCTTCAAGTCCTTGGCATACTCAGAGGATGGAAACGCTTGCATAACTGCAGGACAGTTGGACGCAATCTTGTGGAGACGTAGGTTGGACATTGCTAGCATACCTCGTGCTGCTGTAAGTAGGTCGACCGCTTGAGACACAGAGGGCAGAGATTTGAGGCCATCGTCTACATAGAACTCTATGTACGAACTCTTTCGCTGCGTGACCAAACTCCTCTTCTCCGTGTAGAGCAGCTCGTCTGAGGCCGTAGGTCGCTACCGCTGGAGACGGACTGTTGCCAAACACATGGACCCGCATCCGGTATTCTACAACCACGTCCGTAGGGTCGTTGTTCCTGAACCATAGGAACCTAAGAAAGTTCCTGTGATCTTCTCTCACGATGAAACTATGGAACATCTGTTCGATGTCGGCGGTGAAGGCAACCTGTTCACATCGAAAACGCATCAGAACTCCCAGCAAACTGTTGTTAAGATCTGGTCCGGTCAACAACACGTCGTTCAGAGACACTCCAAGATGTTTGGCGCTGGAGTCAAACACAACTCTGATTTGACCTGGTTTGTGGGGGTGATACACTCCGAATGTGGGGAGGTACCAGCACTCCTCTCTGTTAGTCAACGGAGGAGCGAGCTCTGCATGATCTTGATCGAAGATACGTTGCATGAAGGTGACAAAATGCTCCTTCATCTCCGGCTTTCTTCCAAGCGTACGACAAAGAGAGTTGAAACGATTCAGAGCTTGCTCTCTATTGTTAGGCAGAAGTGGTCTTGACGGGCGGAACGGAAGTGGGGCTACCCAGCTGTTGCCGTCGTTGATGTAGCTCTCTTTATCCATTAACTCGATGAACAGCTTGTCTTCAATAGAGGGAGCGACCTTGTTGTCATCTTCGGTGCGTTGGAATATCTTGCGTCCCAAGGAGTCATCGTAACCGCATCTCTCTGCTTCGCGAGTCGGTGGTGAGCTTGACAGTTCAGAGAGACTGTTGGTGCTTTGGGTCTTCACGGTGAGTTTCTCCTTAACTGTGAGATGGTTCGGACAGGGTGAGAAGTGTGAATGGCGGCCGTTCTCCAGAATGTGAGTGCGGAACACACTTGCATGTTTGGGTTTGTGAGCTGTGCCTAGGCAGACCTCACCGATGATGACCCAACCAAGATCCAAGCGTTGGGCATATGGTGCGCTATTAGGTCCGTTGCGCTGGTCTCGTACCTTGTGAGCCTGTAGGACATCACGCCCAAGGAGAAGAAGGATCTGAGCCTCTGGGTCAAGCGGAGGAATGTGCTCAACAATGGAATTGAGGTGAGTGTGATATTTTGCTACTTCTGGAGTAGGTATCTCGGACCTGTCTTCAGGAATGTAGTTGCATTCAATGAGTGTCGGAAGATCTATACTGAGATTTCCATCCAAAGGTTGTGCGACAAAGCCTCTGCCTCTCCTACCTGACATTTCAGTGAGACCGGCACACGTACGTAATGTGTAGGGAGCTTCTGAGCTTTCAAGGTTAAAGAGGTTGAAGAACTCTGGCCTGGCGAGTGACCGGTTGCTCTGGTCATCAAGAATGGCGTAGAGTCTCACTGACCTGTTTGGTTCTCCCTTAGGATGCACTGTGATGAGGCAAATTTTAGAGCAGGAGCTAGGTCCGTTGTTTCCTCCACAGATCTCGGTGCACATGGAGTTCACTGTAGGAGGAGGTTCCGACTCCCCGCCGTTCTCTGCCTGAGGGGACTGGTTAGCCCAAGGAACTGGCCCAGCGTGAAGAGCCGATATATGCCTGTCACTGTTGCACTCCTTACAGTGCACTTCTGTTTTGCAATCTTTGGCAACGTGTTTGTTTGAAGAACAACATCGAAAACATATACCAGCTTCTTTGAGAAATGCCTTGCGTTCTTCGATATGTTTGGATCGAAAGCCTCTACAATGTTTGAGGGGGTGAGGCTTTTGGTGGATGGGGCACTGTTTACTGACATCAGGCCTAGCACTGGAAGTCTCTCTTGTGTCGGAGTCGGAAACCGGAGAGACATCCGTTATATGGGCGGATACGAAGTTTCTTGTCTTCTTATCTGCAGCGTCTGGCTTAGTTTTTGTAGTAGCTGAACTGGCAAAAGAGAAGCTTGGATCGTTGCGGATGAGGGCCTCTCTGGAGACGAAGTCAGCAAAGTAGGTGAAAGGTGGGAAGGGCACGTTGTGCGCTAACTTGTAGTTACTCCCCTTAGAAATCCACTTTTCATGGAGGTTCCATGGTAATTTTTCCACTATGGGGTTCAGACCTCTAGCTGTGTCCAAGCAAGCAAGTCCAGGTAAGTAGCCCTCGCGCTTAGCCGATGCTAGCTCCTGTAGCAGGTCTCCAATCTCTCTTAGTTTAGGATAATCCCTGCTGTTGATTTTGGGAAACTTCCCCACTCTGTCAAAGAGAGCCTTTTCGATCATCTCTGGTGAGCCGTAACACTCCTGAAGACGAGACCATGCCATTTTCAGGCCTTGAGTTGAGTCGTTGACGTGGACAGCTCTTATCCTCTTGATGTGCGCTGAAGACTGCGGGCCTAACCATTTAGTGAGTAGATCGAGCTCTTCGCTGCAGGTGAGATCAATTCCTCTAATGGAGTTTAGGAAGCTCGACCTCCATGCCCAGTAGCTCTCAGGTTGATCATCGAAAGGCTGGAGCTCAATAGTTCGCGCCGAACAAGGAATTGAGCTACCTCACCGAACCCTGTATGGTCACCATAGTGAGTATGAGGAGCCTGTCTGGGGTGAGGGGACGAGAGTGGCTGATGTGTCCCCATTGGGTAGGGGATGTGAGGTTTTTCATCAGGAGCAGGGCTTGGTGCCTGGTTGGTTAAGGCAGATTGCCTAGATCTGTTGAGGTCTCTATCGAAGGAGTTTTGATTGTATTGCCTTGTGCTATTAACGTTAGCAGGGTTACGTTGTTGAGGCTGACGTGTTGGGTCAGTAGGTATAGACTCAGAGGCTGCATTTGAAAGACACTCAATGTAGTTAAACGTTCTTTCACGTGGAGATTGAGTTGGAAGAGAAATTATAGTTCTAGAGCCTCTCTCCAACTCTGCTGCAGTTGACTCAAGAGCTTCGGCTTCTGCTTCTGCTGATGCAATCTCTTTGTCTAGCTTTAGGGTAGCAAGAGTAGCGTCCATGCGAGCTTTTTCTATTAGTAGATCATTTTCTTTTTGAACAAACGTGGTACGGGCACGTGCGGCTAATACTTTAGCCCTTGCTTTAGCTGCGGCTAGGCTAGCCGAAGAAGACCTTGAGCTTGAGCTGGAGTCACCATACACAGACTTTGTAGCATCTGCTAACGTAGTGTCTTTTTGTTCTTCTGTTCGTGAAGCAGCTTCCATCTTAACGCAGTGAGACCACACTGATGCACTGGAACGGCTAACGGAGAATATCTCTCTTGATCGCGGTAGGTATCCGTTGTTTAGAGCCCGCTGTGATGCTGTTTTTTCACTGTTCTGGCACCTGAGCACGTAGCGATGCACACATCACCAGACAGCTAAACACTTTTCCCCAACAAAACTTGAAGACAGGATCAATGATGAAAGTCCGTAGAGGATGTTGTCGACATCCACTTGAATGTCCATTTATTGATTGTTGTTGAACAAGTGGTTGCAGGTTTAGAAGTGTGAAACTGAAAATGAACCAATATGCAAATTGGTTATAAAAACGTAGTTATAAAGTTGTGAAATACAATGAAATACGAACGTAAATAATTACATAAGACATAGATGAATTAAGTTACTTACAAACAAAGCTTCTCCAAGGCTTACACGGATGAATGACGTGAGATAAAAAAGATGTTTCACCGTGTGTATCTCTGGCTCAAATGACAGATCAAAATGGCTGCCGAAATAATGACAGATCACGTCTGAAATCACGTGACTAACAACGTGACTCTTCTCAGCCAATGAGAATGAACACAATATTAAGAATCTACGAAAGAACTGAATACAAGTAATGGCCTGCAGGGGGCTCTAAAGTGCCTAATACAAACTCAAAATGTGTAACGTATCACATGTAGTTCATGTGTGAATCTCCTCAGTCCCTTCAGCAGTAAAGGACGTATGATTTCCATGCATTGGTTCTACATAAGAAATATTAAGATTATTTATCTTTGCTGTCTGCACATCACACAATGCTGTGCTTTTAGTTCCTTTATTATTGAAATGCTACCATTTGAGAATATACTTGAAATCAGTTTGGCAAACACTTTTAGCAACCTTTATTCCTTTGTATGTCTCTGTAGATATTTCATATTGGTTTAAGATTGGGTTTAAAGGTCCCATGACATGAAAATCTCACTTTATGAGGTTTTCTAACATAAATATGAGTTCCCCTAGCCTGCCTATGGTCCCCCAGTGGCTAAAACTTGCGTTTGGTGTAAAACGAGCACTAGCTGTTCTGCTCGCCTTTGGAAAAAAACGGAGGCTCAAGTGCGCTGATTTGGAATGTCGGTATTTAGGACGTCACCTAGAATCTCAGCTCCTCCCCTTACTCTGCCTGGCCCGCCCAGAGACGTTGGCCCGCCAATGAGACTCGACTGTGCGAGCGCTGTGTGTGTGTGTGTGTGTGTGTGTGTGTGTGTGTGTGTGTGTGTGTGTGTGTGTGTGTGTGTGTGTGTGTGTGTGTGTGTGTGTGTGTGTGTGTGTGTGTGTGTGTGTGTGTGAATACACACACTGTAACGCAAGTGTTTCTTGTCGGTTCTTTGACGTGTCTTGTATTTCCACAACGAGACTGTTGTGGGGGTTATCTGAGCCATGGTTGAGAAGGAATTGGGGGAAAGGAACTTGGCTTTGACTCGCTGAAGTACATGAACTGCGACATGCCGCCGGTTGCCGCGAGGCACCATTGCCCGGCAGCGGGCAGCCGGCAGCAGGCAGCGCGCGGTTCAGTCGACTTCAGGTTAACGTGAAAGTGGAAGAACCAGAGACGTCGCAGAACCCGACAAAGTCGTTTGTGATTCATAATATCGTCTGGAGTCGCACACAGCTTTTGACCGTGATAATATGTATTAAATGATATAGATTTCTATGTATTATATGATATTATTTACTATTTAGATATAGAGCCCCAGGACTGTAACGCAAGTGTTGCACACTTCCTTGTTATTTGGATAACCGTTCTGCTTTTGGTGTTATGGCGCATAACACGTCGGACTCTCGTCTCTGGTATTTCTACAACGAGACTCGTATTGGGGGTTATTTCAGCCAAGGTTGAGAATGAATTGGGGGAAAGGAACTTTGTCTTTGACTCCCTCAAGAACATGAACCACGACATGGAGGACAAAGGGATTGTTTGCGGCGAATGTCTCCCGCTTGAGCCCCGCTGAGGGACCACCGCCAGAGGCGGAGGTGCCTAAGCGAAGCGCTGCCCGGCAACGATCCCTTTCTCCTCCTTGTCGCGGTTCAGTCTACTTCACCTTGATGAGGACGTTGAAGAACCAGGAACGTCGGAGAACCCAACGCGGTCGTTTGAGATTCATAATATCGGCTCACACAGCTTTTGGACGTGATAATATATATTATATGATATAGATATCGATGTAGGCTATATGATAATATTTAGATATAGAGCTCCAGGACTCCCGTGTGTTCTAGAATATTTGCAGAACACGGCTAAAGGCTGTGTGCGCTTCGCCATTGCGATACATCCACTGTAAACGGAGCGCATGGTACCGTGGCTGCAAGCTGCTCAGGGCCACACCCCCACCCTCCTCCTTGACCCGCCTCGCTCTTCCTCATTTGCATTATAGCTACAGACACCAAAACAGCGCATTTGGGGGAAGCTCAATGTGCGACTGGCTCGGAGTGGCTGTAACTCTCCACCACGGCTGAATTTCGGGAACGTCTTTGAATACTGTGTTAGTTGCCCACTAATACCTATATTAAAGAATACATAAAATAGCATGTCATGGGACCTTTAAGGTTGTGTAGTAAAGGGAAAAAAGTGTCAATTGTGGATCTGTTTCACATGGACAGAGCGAACCCCTTATTATTGGATGAGACTTTGATTTAACCAAAAAAGCTGAAACATTTTCCACTTTTTTTTCAACCAGCCACACAGCTTGGTGTCTTCTTTCTACCCTTCCACCTTCACATCACCATCCTTGATTCCTCTTCACTTCGCCCTCCAGTGCCGTCTGCCATAGAAATATATTAGACTGCATCACCTGCATCAAGTTTTATCACCTTGGCCCAAGGAAAATAGATTTTTATGGCAAATAGCAATACATTTTAATTGATTACAATTTAAACATGTGAGGAAAAAACCTATTGACGTATTTTCCGCATCAGTTATTAACGTTGATGAATCAAAGCGGCCCTACTGGTTACGGAAGTGCATCTAACTTGACATTTAGGGTAATCACACACATCCAATACTGAATTTCATAAGCTTTTAGAAGCTAGTTCACACTGGCAAAATAAGAATACATCAGAATCCCTCAGTAGTTATTTCTGGATATGATGAGTTATAACAATCTTGGTAAAATAATCATTTTATCCCCGCAAAGCAAAAGGTTAATGATCAGTGCTAAGGATTTCTTTTTATTTCATGCTTTTATTTTCCAGATCTGAGCAAACACTTTAGATTTACATATTATTAACGTCCATCTGGGCTCATAATGAGCCTAAATAAAAATTATGAAGTTTATACTATTTGTGCCTTTGTGCTTGTAAACCACCTCGATGATCCTGTCATTGAGTCTAAATTTTCTGCCTGAATTTAAGAAGTAGGCCATTGTGATGGAGCAGCCGACATCATGAATGAATTCCTAAATTATTCTAAATATCCCCCCCCCCCCCCCCCCTCTAGCGGTCGTCTCTCCAGGGAGGAGCTATGGGGGCGTTCCTGGACAAGCCCAAGACGGAGAAGCACAATGCCCATGGCGAGGGCAACGGGCTGCGCTACGGCCTGAGCTCCATGCAGGGCTGGAGGGTGGAGATGGAGGACGCCCACAACGCCATGCCCGGACTGCCCGCCCAGGGCATGGCGGACTGGGCCTTCTTCGCTGTCTACGACGGCCACGCCGGCTCCCGGGTGGCCCACTACTGCTCAAAGCACCTTCTGGAGCACATCTTTTCCGCCGGGTCAGGGCTACTGGGCACGGATAACGACTCGGACGATTCCACCGCAGACCCGATCTCCCCGGTCTGCCTCACCGTGGAGGCGGTGAAGACCGGGATCCGAAGCGGCTTCCTGCACATCGACGAGCACATGCGCAGCTGCAACGGCATGGACCGCAGCGGCTCCACGGCAGTTGGGGTCCTCCTGTCCCCGGACCACCTCTTTTTCATCAACTGTGGGGACTCACGGGCGGTGCTGTACCGCAACGCCCGCGTGTGCTTCTCCACGCTGGACCACAAGCCCTGCAACCCACAGGAGAAGGAGCGCATCCAGAACGCGGGCGGCTCAGTGATGATCCAGAGGGTGAACGGCTCGCTGGCCGTCTCCAGGGCCCTGGGGGACTTTGACTACAAGTGCGTGGACGGGAAGGGCCAGACGGAGCAGCTGGTGAGCCCCGAGCCGGATGTGTTTGAGATGGTGCGCTCCCCTGAGCTGGACCAGTTCGTGGTCCTGGCCTGTGACGGCATCTGGGACGTCATGTCCAACGAGGAGCTGTGCGAGTTCGTCCGGTCCAGACTGGAGGTCTCCCACGACCTGGAGAGGGTTTGCAATGAGTTGGTTGACACCTGCTTGCATAAGGTAAGTGTGTATCATTAGCAGTCACTGTTAAGGAATCGTAAAATCGAATGGCTATTACCGATTTTTGTACCACTTCTACTCTTAACCCTGTTTTCTATAAGAAATGGATTAATGAATTGCGATCCTTGAGATCTTAAGAGCAGGGCCGACGGACTAGGGGTGTAAGGTGGACAGGCTTACAGGCTTGTAAGGCAGAGGGGGGCCCATGGGAAGTTTTTATTTATTTTTTTTCTACCACCCCTAGTGGTAGGAGCCCCACACTGTGCCCAGTGGCCACTTACTGCTGTATTTAGGTCACACGAATGAGCAATCGCGAAATGTCCCCCCTTCCCCCCCCCCCGTCAGGAATCCTCATCCCACTCCAACCCTGGTCATATGGTATGCTTTGTGATATGTTAGGGTATGGCACTTGGGGGGGGGGTGGGGGGGGGCATCAGGACCTCTTGTACATAGGGCCCAGAAGTTGGTGCTACGCCCCTGCTTAGAAGTCCACTCCTGGGACTTTTGATCTTTGTTTTCAGCATGGTACCGAAGCCACTAATTGCTAATTATTGTCTCTCTGGTCTCCGGCCTTCCTCAGGGGAGTCGGGATAACATGAGCGTTGTGCTGGTATGTTTCCCCAATGCTCCACAAATCTCAGAGGAGGCTGTGAGGAAAGACGCCGACCTCAACAAACACCTTGAGTCTCGAGTGGAAGGTGAGGATGGATGGATGGAAGGATAGAGGTGTGGGTACAGAAAAGGACGATGAACTGATGAAATTAAGAATATAATTCCTTGCTTCCTCGATATAATCTGTTACCAATGATAGCCCAGACGGAGCGGCACACATCCTTTGGGGTTATACTAGAAGTGTCCGGGAGGATTAGCCTTCTCTCGGGCACCTTATGCTTATGCTTCGTCTGTTAACCAAAATAGTTTTACTTTAGTGAGGTGAAAGTCTGATTTCCAGATGAGGGAGATAATGATAAGCAGGTGTGTATTCTTTATTAGGTGAGTGCTGCATGCAGCGCTCAACTATTGTTCTTCATAAGTTTTATTCTTTCTTTCTTTATTATTCTTTACAAACTTTGGGACCTATCTCCTCCCTAAATTTTTCACCTAGAGACTCCATTAAAATATTCAGAATAGCTTGGAATCGCGCGTTTCTTTTCAGGTTTACGTGGTTTACTCCATTTAGACTTTTGAACTTTTGTTCAAATCCCTTCACTTGATTTAAGTCATTTAACATTTCTTTATGTCTTAATCTATGTGGCTTCATTAAAAAATATTTTCAACCTCACTTTGTACTACAGCACTCACCTCATTTTCTGCAGGAAATGCATTTTCTAGTTACATTTTGAGGTTGTTTCCCCGTTGGGAAACAATAGGGAAACAACTGGGCTTTCACTCCTTCTGAGAAATTTGGCATCCAAAATGAAACTAGAACTGCACACCGTCATGTTATCGAAAGCAACCTATACTGAAGTACCGCAGTGCAAGTAAACATTGGCTTGTAGCGCCGATTGCTAAGGCTGCTGCTAATGTATCAATCTCTCCCTGTCTCTCATTCCGTATCAATCTCTCATGCCACTTTTCCTCTTTCCATCTTTTCCCTTTGAAACAACTTCACGATAATAGCGCTGTAATGCATGGTTGTTCTCCTGATATACAGTAAAAGTCATTTTAAAGACAAGCTTTGCCCCATTGGTTTTGCATTGATCATATGTTTTTTAAGTATCCGTGCATGATTAACCAAGCATCAGTCTTTATCTCTACCTTCAGCCAGGCTCGCTCCAGTTCACAGCTGAACAGTCCTGACCCCCTTTTCTCTTCCAGCTTGCATTCTCTCTTTCCCTTCACACTGCCTCCTCTCACTCCCTCGTCATAACACTTGGTCCAACCCCCTCTTCCCGTCGCTACCCTTGTTCACACATTCCGCCTGTTCACTGGATTAGTTCATCTCACCTAATCCTCCCAAGTAAACTTTTCTCTTTTCCTTTTTTCCCTGTCTCTCATTACATTATAACACCTTCTTTGTGTCTTGATGCTGAGATAAGTCTTAGATTGTAGAAGTTCAGCTGGGTAAGGAAACAAGACTTCTGCTCATTGCACTGGGATCACCCTTAATTGTACATTTCAACATTTGTCTCGTTGATGTAGGCTAGAGTTAGGCGTGTTGACCTCTGGCTTCTTGTATTCCTTTCCAGACAATACAAATCTTGTGACGGTCCAACAGTTATAACTTATTGGGCCAATACCAGTTTGTTGTACAGTGCATTTGCTCCAAAAAAATGAAGTCGGTCTGAAGATCTTTAATATTTGTGCTGGGTATTCTCCATGGTATAGGTACATGTGACATGATGTAGTGGTCGACCGATTTAATAGTTTGGCCGATGCATCAGCGGTGATCGTACGTTTTACAAACTATGCAGTCCCTCCAGAAAAACGCTGCATTTTTTTGTGATTGTTGCGGCCAAAAATCCTTGATTATGCGCCACGTTTTCTTAAAAAATGCGGTGAAATATGCGCCATATTTATGCAATTTTTATGCGATGAAATTGCGGGAACTTGCGAAAAAATGCAGGAACTTGCGAAAAATGCAGCTTTCCGATGACATTCACGTCGCGTACTTACGTCACTTGATAACGTTCCCATGGCAACAGGGGAAATGGCTGCTTTTGTGTGAAGTAAACGCAA
Organism: Gadus morhua; assembly: GCF_902167405.1. Classification (NCBI taxonomy): domain Eukaryota; kingdom Metazoa; phylum Chordata; class Actinopteri; order Gadiformes; family Gadidae; genus Gadus; species Gadus morhua. The sequence continues at coordinate 23,440,562 of NC_044062.1, read as the reverse complement.
CATTTTCAACACTTTCTGCTAAGTTATATGTGACTTTTTTGCAACGAAAATGCGGAGATTATGAAATCATGCAAGCCCCGCGTATTTTGCGTGGAAATCGGCAATTTATTCGGTGTAAGTGCGGCATATTTGAAAAAATGCGGCCCCCGCATGAATATGCAGACTTTGGCTGATTATGCGTTGAATTATGCGATTGCATAATCACGTTTTTTCTGGAGGGACTGAGTTTATGGTTATCTTGGGAGCTCAGATAGTGGCCGGCGGCCTCACCTGGTCCCACAGGGCCATGTCCCCGTGCTCCACACGTTGACACACACACCGCCGAGACAGACCTCCACACATCCGCACAGACCGCCCAGACAGAGCTCAACACGTCAGCACAGACCACCCAGACAGAGCTCCACACATCCACACACACCGCCCAGACAGAGCTCCACACGTCCACACACACAGCGCTACCAGACAGAGCGCCACACGTCAACACACACCACCAACACCACCCACATCGCCCGGAGAGAGCTCCACACGTTTTGTGCGCTTATTTTTATGTTCAGTATTTATTGAAGTTTATATTACTCTGACTAAGATGTTCGGTTTGATAGTTATCCAGTTTCTAATAAAGTCAAATATTTTTAATTTCTGATATCGGCCGATTTATCGGCTATCTGCTTTTTTCTGCCCCAAACCATCGTTATTATTACAGCAAAACTCTAACTTTGATGTTGGCTGTTGTGACGATGTTTGAATGCTAAGGTGCTGCTTTGCGATTGTGAGGATGTTTGAATGCTTAGGTGAGACTTGATTCAACGGGGAGGGGAGAAAGAGGGGAGAAAGTTCATGTTTGGCCCTGGGTGTTGTCTGGCGCAGTAAGAGAGAACGACCAAAAGAGTGGGAAAGACGGAAAGAGTCTGAGGAATGTTTTGGCGGAACATTGAGCTGGCTTCATGCCACATTCCCAACTAGGTTTCAGGTCTCTGTCTCGTGTAAGAGAGATGTGTAGTTTTCATCTTCTCTCCGTGCTTTTCAACTCTCCCTGTTGTTTCCCCTTCCCCCTCACTATCTCTCCCTCTTCATCCCTGACTCTCTGTTGTTGTACTTGGCAAACCTTTTGTCCTAAACACTGACATCTGTGAAATGTGTGTTGTTGGCTTAGAGATGTTGTCTGGATCAGGGGAGGAGGCCATACCAGACCTGGTAACAGTGATGAGGAACCTGTCTGCTGCCAACATCCCCAACCTGCCACCTGGGGGAGGTCTAGCCAGCAAGTAAGCCCCTCTCCTACCATACCTTTGGCTTCATATTCTGCAAGAATCATTTAAATGTTGAATGGCCTTAGTAAACATGTTGTTACCGCAGATTTTCGTCACCACGTCCCGACTATGGCCCAGACAATCTATTTGAAATGCTACCATACCATGAACGGTTTGCATTCGTTCCCACCCATTTTTGTTAGTTGTTCATTATTCCCAAAATGTAGTTGAGTAGCTGACATAAATTAATAGATTTTATTTCAATCTTAATATAAGCGGTATAAGGTGATGCATTGAAAAGAGTTGTGAGTCCAATCGTTTCCAAATGGTAAATAACCAGTATCAATACAATACATGGAAAGCTTCTGGATTTTTTCTTGCCTTCTTTGTAAATGCAAGACGTCATAAGGCATTTATACATGTGAGAGAGCGGTAATGTGTCACACCCAAACGATATGATTCCCAACTTGACGTCTTTTTTTTAAATGACCTAAATAAACACAATTCCAAGGGCAGCATTGGACGTCATTCTGACCCTGCTTTGCGTTTACTGCACGTACTCGACAAATACAAAAACAAAAAATGGAGCTAACACACAAACAACGTGACACAGACCAAACGCCCCCTGCAACAGTGATAAACAGAAAAGAGAACGGGTTTGAAAGTCTTTAGTTTGCGGATATGTGGAGCTGGTTCTTGATATGTGGAGCTGGACGTTGATTTTTGATGGTTTCTTCAGCATAACATCTGAGCAGCGCTTTGCTCCGATTTTCACTTCCTGTATATTTTCAAGTTTGATTGAATACCCTCGTCTAGATGTTATGATACGCCTTGTGTCTTGCATCTCTTTGTGGTCTCATAAGTCCACCGCCTCGACAACAAATTCACTTTTAATAATAAGATAGCAACAATGTGTGCGTCCGTTCATGCAAGCATCTACATTGAATTTTATAGAAAAGATATGCTCCTAATATTGTACGAAAATATATGCTAATATAATCTGCATAAATCATAAAATGCATCTGTGAAATTCAACAGTTGCCGGGCTCTGTGGAGACTCTCTGATTAGAGTAATTCCATCCCATCATGTCAAATCCCGACAGAGAGAAGATAGAAGCCTTTGACTGATTTATGCGGCACCATTATGTTAACAGTAGAGCACAACATGCGGATATGGTGGAGGTTACTGCCTTCTACGTTTCTCACACACAGTCCTCTCACTGTATCCATCGTGGTAAACTACATTCATAGACCTATCATTATAGCTATCTATTATGTATTGATCATCAATAGTGGTAAACTAAATTCATAGACCTATCATTATAGCTATCTGTTATATGTAGTGATCATCCATAGTGATAAACTACATTCATAGACCTATCATTATAGCTATCTGTTATATGTATTGATCATCCATAGTGATAAACTACATTCATAGATCTATCATTATAGCTATCTGTTATATGTAGTGATCATCCATAGTGATAACTACATTCATAGACCTATCATTATAGCTATCTGTTATATGTATTGATCATCCGTAGTGGTAAACTACATTCATAGACCTATCATTATAGCTATCTGTTATATGTATTGATCATCCGTAGTGGTAAACTACATTCATAGACCTATCATTATAGCTATCTGTTATATGTATTGATCATCAATAGTGGTCATTACAGTGTGCAGGTTGGGATTAACTGGCAAAATGGTGAGAGGGATATTGAAATGGAATCAGACGGCACTGATGCGAGTGACGAAGAGGCAGATGAAGATGAGAAAGTGTCAGCGGTGAGGCCTTTCCCTCCACCGACCACTGGAGTACTTCCAGAAGTTTGTTTCAGAAGACATGATTCTGGCAAAGCACTAAAAATCTGCGAACTAGGAAAGACGTACTGAACAGGAGACTGTTTCAGGTCCAATCCGCATCCTCTCCAAGCCTGGGGAACACAACTCTCAGCACAACAAAGAGGGGACGACCATCTTCAGGCAATGGGAGCCCAACAACGCAGAAGGTGACATTCAGGATCCTTCTGAATGCTCTATAGAGACCATCCTCAGGTGATGGGAGTTCACCGAACCGGGTCCCAGCCAAGAGGCCATCTGTACACCCCCTACCGGATGCAGGCGCTGACCTACTCACACACATGCCAGTGAAGACAAACAGGGGACGCTGCAGATACTGCACTGAAGGATTCACCACAACCTGATGCAGCATATAACTTTAGCCTGTGGGACTATCAGATAACCTGGCTGAACACCGGGACTGAGACCAAATTCAATATTGAAATACCATTATTTGCATTTTCTTTTATTAATAAAAGTCTATTCATAAAAAATATGACTTGTGTGATTATTATTCATGTTATATACTGCTATAGGACTAAAAAAGCAATCAGCCCTGCAACTGAACCCTTAGTTGTTCTGAATGTATGTTCAGACCATTTGAGTAAAAATACAGAAATTCTGCTCCAAGCTCGGTCCCATCGTTGAAATACTTCAACCTTTTCCTAAAATATGTACTATATTTAGAAAACCCTTTAACTTCTTCATCAGTGGCCTCCTACAACAACATCTGAACTGTAGTTACAGGAGCTCCGTCTGGGCAGTGGGTTTATGGCCGAGAGAGCGGAACCATAATACATTTGCATTGCGCCACACTCCTACATTTTTCAACTTAGGAGCACATTTACTCCTTGGGAAAAGGTAAGCGTCAAACCCTGCGTTAGCATTCTTCACATCAACATCAAAGGCAGAAGTAACATTGTTTTTGCTGGTCTCTGCCATCTATTGTTGTGAACATTGTGCTCCAGACGCCGCTGGTGTTTGTTTGGAGACGTAGAAGGGCCTTTTTGTACACTGTTGATATCACAATAAAGTGACCCAGGCAGCAAGGTGTGTGTGTGGAGCTCTATCTGGGCAGTGGTTGAACCGCGTCCATGAGAGGGTTAAGCTTCTCTATAGTTTGTGTGTGTGCGTGTGTGTCCGAGAGAGGTAAAGCCTCTTAGACAATTTTTATATCTCGTTAAGTTGTGTGCCGCATTTAATATACAATGTCGCTCATTAGAACGCTCCTACACAACGACGGCAGTAAGAAAGTATCACAAATTGGTCATGCCCGCAGAGATAACACGCCCCCCCCCCCCCCCCAACACCACCCCCCCGTCTTCCTAGAACTCTAAGTCCAAATGCATGCTTTTAATTCTCATTCTGTTTGAAGTCAAGCTGAAAGTGGAAGTTCACTCACACTTCATCAACAGCCCACTGTTGAGCCTGTAGTGACTCTGTGTGTTCTTTCCTCCTGACAGACGCAGCCTTATTGAAGCAGTATACCAGGACCTGAACCCACCTGGTGAAGAGGATGGGGTGAGTGTCCACTCGCCCTTTTGCTGACGCTTCACCTGACTCCGTCCTCCTGCTGATGAGTGATTTCTGTTCTGAGTCATCTGTAGTACTAATTTCTCAAGAGCTCAAACCAATTCGAGCTTTGTTTTATTGTTGGGTTGGTGGCTTCAATGAAAGATAAAGGTGACACAGTGCTTCTCATAGGATTCAGGTATTGACAGATAAAATCAGTTTATTTTAGGGCTAAGACCACAGAAAGGAAGCGTTGATAGGATGTTTGATGAGAGCCTCCGATATGGACGATTAGATTAGAACGATGTTCTCCTGATTATAATTAGGACCACAGTCCATGGTGTCTCTTGAACACTTGAATTATTATAATTTTTTTACACTTTGTCCTATTTTGCACTTGTACTCTCCCCATATCTTGTGCATGCTGTATGCAGCACATGGCAGACTCATGCCGAATTGCAAGGCTTCATAATTCCTCATGAAGTATTTCAAGAACTTAAACTTTTAATATTAAAAGTGAAATTTCAAACTCTAATTGTTTTTATTTGCCATACAGCTGCTGCTCCCCTTAACAGTGTTTCATGTTTGCATTATATAACAATTTAATAAAACCGTCAAAAAAAACGTTCTATGACATCAACAACAATAGTGCTCCATCTACCCTAATGGCCATGTTAAGAGGAAGGGCTCATCTATCCCCGCCCGGAGTAGGTCAGTTTTCAGCTGGGGTTTGAAGGTTTCTGGATCCTCTGCGGACAGTTTAGAAGTGGATCACTGGCTTCACCATTAAAGCCCCATTCAGAGGAACCTGGGTTGGGAACCTGTTACAATGCGGTTCCTTCCACAAAGAGTGGCTTGTTGTCAGGACTTGATAATTCTGGAATGATTGGCAGGAAGCGAGCGGGGTGAAATGAAGAGTGCCTAATGTGTGTCTTGTTATGGTTAAAGAGCAGACATACAGCTGCATTTTGACTCAATTGCAGAGGATTAACAGCTTCTGCTGGGGGTCGGCCATTCACTTATTGCAGTAGTGAGAGATGTTAATACATATTTCAATGGAGTTCACTTGTTCAGTAGTGGTTACAGTGAAACAACTTCATTGTAGTTTACTACATAGTTTATATATTTTGAAAATGGTTGTGATTTCTAGTTGGATAAATGATGATACTTCCCCTAACTATTGGGAAATGTCTTCTACGGCATATTGATGTTTAGACTTCAGTCTGGTATCCTGTTGATCAGGACCAGGCCTAGCTGCTGACCCTGCATCGTCCCATGGGTTCAAGCTCCTAGGAACACTGCATGCCCAGCTCAGGAAGCAGCACACTAGCCGGCATGTTGTATGTTTTGGTATGGCTGTGTTCATGTGCTGATCATCAACATTGGCATGCGTGTGCATGTGTGTTTCTCTTTCATATCTCCATTGTGTTAGATATTCTGGATACCTATATACCTTATACTGTCAAACGATTAAATTAAATTAAATCAAACAATGATAATCAAAGAAAGCTGATGGCATAATACAGAAACAAACACTTTGAACGCCCACGTATCACTTAATAACTTCTTACTGTTCAGAATAATCACTTCCTCATTAATACTGTGTTCAGATGTTTAGCCTTTAGATATGTCATTAAAATATGGCAGATATTTAGAGGAGTCACATTCAGCCTGTGGAAAATGTTCTAACTGTGTTCACCCTCTGGTTAACGCAGCCCTCCTGTTTCATCTGGTATGTTATCACACACACACACACACACACACACACACACACACCAACACACAGGCATCTTAGTGACAACCATGCATACATACATACATACATACATACATACATACATACATACATACATACATACATACATACATACATACATACATACATACATACATACATACATACATACATACATACATACATACCAAAGGCATGTTAGTGACCGCCTGCTCACGCCTGCAGCCCCTTGTTCTTATCTACCCTGTACATTGTGTGTATGGTAATGTGTTTGTGAGTGAAAGAGAGAGTGCACACACACACACACACACACACGCAGCCAACAAATTAACGCACACTACCTCCAAACGCATAAAACCTCTGTCCGCCACCTTCTCTTTCCACAATGGCACATAGATTCTTAACAACTATCGATTAAGTCTCTCATTAATTCTCTTTTCCTACCCATAAAGAGCAGAGGACCTAACCTCCCCTGAGAGCACCATGACAGATCACTGTGGTTTACCCGTCCCTTCTTCCCACTTCAAAACTGTGTATGTGATGTCCATGTTACTAGGAAAACCTACTTTTGAAATCCAGGTGGGATACATAATAAGTGTTCTATGGTTGATATTACAAAGCTGTCCCTTCTCTCCCTCTCTTCCTCTCTTCTCTCTCTCTTCCTCTCGGTGGCTTCTTCTGGACCTCCTTTCTCTGTGATCTTTGTCTCCTCACCTGTTCTCTGCTATTACTCCACCTCTGTCGTGTCCTCACCCCTGCAGAATGGAGCTGACTTGGAGGACCCCTGGTAGCTGTCCTACTGCCTGCTCACAGAAACAGAAAAACTGTTTGAAGGTTGACCTTTTTTTTCTTTCTTTTTTTGCACCAGTCTGATATCAATTTAAGCTCAAACAGCAATTCCTGACACTCAAAGAATCATCTGACCACAAAGGATTTGCAAAGACCAAGACAAAAGTCGATTTTTTGTGACGCAAACAGGACAGAGATACATTTTGGGAGAGAAAGAGGGAGGTTTTTAGGTTGCCACAGCTTTCTTCTGGGTGCTATTTGTGGTCCTCTTTGTTAAGCTACTGCGATGTGGAATCCACTGGTTTGGATGAGCTGGGCTAACAGGATCCCAGTAGTGCAGAGTCTGGCTCAGAAGGCAGAGAGAAGGGAGCTCTGTGGGGGGCAGCTCGCTGGCCGCAGCCTGTAGCATTGGTTCATATGAAGGCCTTCTCTCCACCGGACCAGGAGCTCAGGCATGGGGGCCCGAGAGGCCGGAGTAGCCGCTGGGACCCACATAATCCCGGGCCTGGTGGGACGTTAAACCTTGTGAAACCAACCTGCGGCCTACCTCCGCCACTCCCCCTTCCCTTCTGCTCTGATTTGACTAAATAGTTTCTTTCTGTTTCTTCTGAGCTGTTATTTGCCTCAGTGAACTTTGTTATACCAATAAGCATAAGCAACCTGCTGATGACAAAGACAATATATATCTATATCTTGATTTATAATAGTTTCCTCCTAATCCCTGATGGTGGGTGGGTGGGGTTCCTCCTCTGTGCTATTTCATCACACGCAGCAGTCTAAAGATTGAGAGCTCTGGGGTGAAGGTGGTCCCATCTGCTGCTTGGCTGTCCTTCCTCACTTCTTGGTTTCTGTCCTCTTCAGCAGCCCGCTGTACACACACTCAGGCCAGACATCTGTTGTTTGACCACTATTCAAACACCCTGCATTAAAAACAACAACCACAGAGAGTGCAGTTGTTATTCCATGTCTTCTTTGAATAACCTTTCGTGAAACTGTCTATTGATAAAGTTGGACCGTATTGGATGACATTTCAGTAGTTCAAGGTGAACATATTGTTCTGTGTGATGATTGTTCTATCTTGAGGCCATCAGGGAACCCAGGCACAGCTCTGCTACCCTACTCATTATAGGGCACATTAGATAACCTTTAATCTAGAAGATGTGTACATATATATATATGAGTGTGTGTGTGTGTGTGTATATATATATATATGGTTAGATATTTGTGTATGTGTGTGTGTATATATACATATATATGTGTATATATATGTATGTGTATGTGTGTATATAAATGTATGTGTGTGTGTGTGTATATACGTATATATATATATATATATATATATATATATATATATATATATATATATAAATAATAAATAAAATGTATATAGCGCTTAATATGGTACTCTAAGACGCTTGTGTGTGTGTGTGTATACATATGTATATATAATATATGTGTATATGTATGCCGGCTTTCAGTTTTTAAATACAGTTGCCTCTCTGCTGGTATTACTGTCAGTATCCGGTGCCTCTTTTTTTCAAATAATGGGAGGTACTCTATTTGTTTTGTGCTACTCTGGGATGGGGTTAATCTATTGTTGATACTATTGCAGCTTTTTTAGAACAAGAGTATTGTATGTTCATGATAATCAACACCATAACTTAACTTCACAGTGCGGACTGAATACCAACAGCATTAATGCTCATCTCTCTGTCTCTGTCTTGGTGTCCGTCTCTCTGTCTCTGTCTCTCCCCTCCTCTCCTTTTTTTATGTGGAAGACATCTTTTTCTTTTTTTTCCACTGCTTCAGACAATTGGCATAGGCACCTGGTACTTACAAACCTTTGTCTTGTTTTTTTGAGGGCTCAAATAAATGCTATGCCACCCCACCTGTGTTGCTTTTGTTTTTTCTAATAATAATAATAAATTAAATTTATATAGCGCTTAATATGGTACTCTAAGACGCTTTACATATTGCCCTATCAAAACTATGTAAGACAGACTAGGAATAAAAGAAAAACAGGTTAAACATGAAGAATAAGGTGGGAGTTAGGTGGGGAAGGCTAGTGTGAAAAGGTATGTTTTGAGGGCAGATTTGAAAGAGAGGGTTGGAGAGACTTTGATGTGGGAGGGGAGTGAATTCCAAAGGGTGGGGGCAGCAACTGAGAAGGCCCGATCACCCCAAGTCCGTCGCTCAGTCCGTGGAACTTGTAGCAGGTTGGCAGAGATGGACCTGAGGAATCGGGAGGGGGCGTGGTGATGGAGGAGGTCGGCAAGGTAGGGGGGGGCTAGGCTGTTGAGGGCCTTGTAGGTGATGAATAAGATTTTGTAGTTGATTCTGTGTTTAATTGGAAGCCAATGGAGTTCACGGAGGACAGGTGTTATGTGTTCTCTGGAGCGGGTACCAGTGAGGAGGCGTGCAGCTGAGTTTCTGCATGAATCGATAGATTTGACTGATTTATGTAGTATGTCAACATTTCTAGATTCAAGATTATATTTATTTAGATGCTTTTAGACGCGTCAAAAAATTCTGTTAAGCCCTGTATGTTGGTTTATTTTTAAATGGAGAGGTGAATTGAGAGTGACCTCTGGCCTTTTCCCTGATCCCTTATCCTGATGGACGAGTCATGGAATAGGTCCAGGCCAAACAACACAGTAGTGCATTTGAAAACTATTTCAAATTAATATTTTCAATAAATGGTGATTCTGATGATAAATACAGCAAATGATAAAACACAGTATATGGTTAAAACTGATGTATGTAAACATGCCTGTCTAAAGCTGTAATGTAAATTTGATTCACATTAAAAACAAAAATATATCAATTAACAATTTAGTTAAAGACACAGCCAACGCGTGCATGGCAAGTTTCCACTTTCTGCTACCTTCTGAGTAATCGTTGCTAATCCACATATTTTGAATTAGCAGTAACTAATCCATTATTTATGCAATAAAATCCTGCTCAATTCAACGTTGACAATCATGTGGTCTCAATGGTGTGTTTGTTGAGGAAGTGGTTATTTAGAAAGAATGTCAGAAGTTCCCCTGATTAGGCAAACTTTTTTGCATTTCATCAACGAGTTACGGGTGCTTCAAAATAAAAAGAAGAAGAATCCTGACGGTAACAGTAGGAGTTCAAAGTCAAAGTCAAAGTGTGTTTATTGTTGCATGTACCAAATTGATTAAACTGTGAATACCTAACTAGAAACATCTGAGCAAGTTGAAAACATCACAGTAGAGGATCGACCTGGCCCTCGATTGGTCCGCTGTGCCTCAGCAGTCTCTAAATCTCCCACATTCCTGGGCCTTTTACACACTCTCAGTGTAGCCCTTCAGGGGAAACAGACTCAGGCCTGATCTTTACTTTAGACACATTTTTTCTGCGTTCAAGAAACCTCATACTTTCTTATGCTTCATCCATTGTTAACCTACAACGCAGGAACCTAGCTTATCTTCTCTTTATGGTGTAAGACAGGACACTAGTTACCCATTGGCATTCATGGTCACTTTGGACAAAGAGGAATGTTTCATTTTCAAGGTCCAGTGTGTAATATTGAGGTGGCCACTAGCTCTGAGGGTTGCAGATTGACACCAACTTTATCCCCCCAGGTCCCCACCCCCCGGACCCCTCCTTTTTCAGTACACTACGGTGGCCTGTACTGGCCTGTAAGCTGTCCTGTACTGGGGTCTCATTTATAAAACTGCGTGGGATCGTTACTAAAAGTGTACGTATGCCCAAAAGCCAAGTTTTGCGTACGGCATAAAATATTCAGATTTATAAAACCCTGCGTACGCACACCGTACGCAATCTTTGCTTTATAAATCACAGACTGCCTACAAGTGTGCGCAGCTGAATCAGCTTAACGTTCCGCCCTGTACACGCCCCTTTTTAACCATAAATGGTCAATGCAAATGACCTCATGAATGCGATCTGCATATAAAACAGACTCAGATGCAAGTATTATGTCTTGTCGGAAACAATGGAAGAAGTACTGAGAAAAGCGAAAAAGCGAAATTTCTCAGAGGTTGAAGTGGAGACACTTGTGGGTGAGATGGAGGCCCGAAAAGTAGTTTGGTTCGGCGGTCACGGGATTGGGAACGCCAACAACAAAAAGCAGAGTGAGTGACAACATGTTGCTGCAGCAGTGAACTCTGTCAGTAGCATGGAGCGCACAGTCCCAGAATTAAAAAAGAAGTGGTTTGACACAAATGTACATATTTTTATGTAGCCTACCAATAAATCTTTATGGTCCCTAAAGACCCTCTCCCTCCGAATCCTGCCATTTGCATGGTCCGCCAGAAGTGCCATATGGTGCAGCATTACCACGGCGCTCACCTCTGTATTCATAGGGTTACGGTAATAAGACTGACCGAGAACACCTTGGATAATCAGTTTGTAATCACCCTCGTAAAATGCTCTTGAACATTTGTCATTTGTCATGAAAAGCATCAAGAGTAACGGACAACGATTGTGATGAGGAGTGTGGCTTGGTTTTCCACACTTGGGATTTAATTGACATTTGATTACCATTAAACTTTGATGTCAAGTAGGGGGCCACAAAATATCATCCCACGGGCCTCAATTGGCCTCCGGGCCGCGAGTTTGAGACCCCTGACGTAGAGGCACTTCTGCCACACCCCCATATGCCTGGTCAAATCTGCGCGCGCACGCTTCAAGGAAGGTGACCAATCACAACGGAGTTGGGTTGGCAGGAGGGGGGCGAGGGGGCGGAGAAGGACGAAACCGAGCGTTGACAGAGAATGCTGAAAGCGCCCAGATGAGAGGAAGAGTTTCCCGAAAATCTACATCGTTTTTTGTGCTGTCATTAATAAGAAATTAGGACCAGAAAAGTAGTATAATAGGTCCTCTTTAAGTTAAATAAAACTTGCAATTAATACCTGAAAATAATTATATATTATGAAAGTTGTCCACTTGGAACCACAAAACATATTTTCTAAAGCTGAAGTATGCAGTACAAAATACCTACACACATATATACATGCAAGTAAATACGCCCAAATACACATGAATTCATACACATATGCACATTACACACATACACACAGCCACATCACCACAACCATTTATCATGGGAGTGGCATCATGCAACTGTTGCAACACCACCACCAACCCAGATGGACAGCCCAGCAATGTGGATCCCGCCGTTCAAGTCGGCGGTGCTGCGACAGCAGGACATGTGCCCCCCCAGACAACAACATACATATAAACATTACACATTCACGTTATAAAACATACTCAAATTAATATAATATAAAATTTCTTCAAATTCTGTTCCGCTAGATGCCAATAAATGATACACATGACATTACTCCTTTCACTATCTGTAACGTGAGCGTTTGGCGACAAGCGTGGAACAGTGTCAATAGTTTATTCGGATACAGGATCGGCAGGCAGAATAGTCAGACAGGCGGGGATCAGGAACCGGCAGAATAGTCAGACAGGCGGGGATCAGGAACCGGCAGAACAGTCAGACAGGCGGGGATCAGGAACCGGCAGAAGAGTCAGACAGGCAGGGATCAGAGAGCAGGCAGGATCGGTGGAGGTCAGGATTTGAATCGCGGGAAAGCACTGTGAAATACAAGAGACAATCTGGCAGGGAATGTTTGGGAGGAAAGGACTGATATAGGGGAAACACAGGTGAAGGTGGTTGGGTTAATTGGGAGTGATCAGGGTGGCAGGCAGGTGAATGAGAAAACCAGGGGCGGATCATGACACTATCACCATGAGTAGGCCTACTTTATGAAACGCCTGCACAATCCACAAAGTTTCCAAGGATGACCTCCCAGATGGTTCTGTGTATCGAGCACTCTGGCATGTAAGGTTAGGGTTTGACAACAATCAACCTTTTATCCCTCCACTGCAATTCTTCACATCGTATTGTGAGGTTCCCTACAGTGAACATAACCTCCAATAAAAAAGATAGTTTCAAGTTCAACTGCTTGTTTTATTCTAGAAAGAGAACAAAATAATGAATGGTAATCATTTGTTACACTATGGGTTTATCTCCACTGTCAAGACCAAAAAATGCCGACACTGTGACTTGTATTTTTTGCTATTACCATGTACAATTTAATTATATAAACTGTAGCTAAATGGTCATTCAATGACTAAGGTCATTCAAGGGAACCAGTGACGGAGTTGCAACATGTTTCTGGTGTCTCTTGTGAACCAGTGACGGAGTTGCCCCATGTCTCTTGTGTCTCTACTGAACCAGTGACGGAGTTGCCCCATGTCTCTGATGTCTCTGGTGTTGAACCAGTGACAGAGATAGTGGCGTCACTAGGCTGTTTTATTCGGGGCTAAAGCCCCGGATCTAAATTGATTAGCCCCGAATCTTTTTTGTTAAAAAAAGAATTATTTTTTTTTTATAATTTTCTTTTCTTTTTTTTTAATATTTTTCTGCATGCAGAGCCTGTGCCATATCCGCACGTCGCACATGCTCCAATTTGTTAGGATTCTTGCGTAGCTAACTGCTAGGAATTTCTGTTCTACTGCTCAAGATTTGAAGCCATGAATTGATGAACTTGCATTGAAGAGAATATGTCATTTTTCTGTGGGCTGTAAATAGCCCAATCTATGAGGCTAATAGCATGCCAATATTGATGACTGATTGTGTCACATGTCGAAGGATGAATGCTAACATGATTTGTTTCCAACTTTGACCTTAAGTTACAATTTAGCTAACTAGCTAGCTGCCCACCCTTTTCAATTCCAATGGTGGCTGTCATTTCATCACCAATGTTAAGTGTCATAAATAGTTAACACTGGTGCTGAGTCATGATTCCTAAAAAAGAAATACCCAAAACATGTGATGTGTTTTCAATTTGCAGAAAGTTTTGAAAAATCCAGGATGCCCGAGAGCCTTACTGCATTATACTCCATAATAGTTGTTTCTTTAGGAACCTGAATGTTGTCTTTTCCTTCACAGAAAAAAAAATAATTCCACTATAAAATGATGCAGACTATCTGCAGGCACAGATAGATTAATAAAAATCCACCAGAATGCAGGAAATTAAGTGTTTGACGCTTAAAAGTTTATAGGGGAGCACCCCCATACCCCCCACCTATAATTTGTCCCCTAAAATGTTGAAATGAAACCTAGCCTATATGACCCTCTACGCAGGTTGTATACAATATATTCATAAATATGTTGTTTTTACTTTTTGGATTAAAAAGAAGGCATGTCAGTAAACTCCATGTCGGCCCTTAGTGTGATTAGTGGCCCTTTGTGAAAATGAGTTTGACACCCCTGATATAGGTAATGTAAGGTCTGTCTCACTTGTATTCATTTTACTCTTAAATAACTTGAATGGAACTTTAGATGTCTGGGGATAAGCAGCAGTCAGGTAGCTATTCAATGTAATTACCTGCCTATTTTTTTTATTTAGGTAAAGCATTATGAAAAAAAATGTGCATGCGCAATAAAGTATACAACAAAATTTGCCTGTCCTATTCCCTCTTGGGCTAAGCCCCGGATGTTTCAGAAACCTAGCAACGCCCCTCTAGTGAACCAGTGACGGAGTTGGCCCATGTCTCTAGTGAACCAGTGACAGAGTTGCCCCCTGTCTCTAGTGAACCAGTGACGGAGTTGGCCCATGTCTCTAGTGAACCAGTGACGGAGCTGCCCCATGTCTCTGGTGTCTCTAGTAAACCAGTGACGGAGTTGCCCCATGTCTCTGGTGAACCAGTGTCGGAGGTGCCCCATGTCTCTGGTATCTCTAGACCAGGGGTCACCACCACAGTGCCCGCGGCCACCATGGCGCCCGCAAGGACCACATGAGGCGCCCGCAGGCCTGTTCTAAAAATAGTACTCATTCTTGAACAACTCTTTCCCACCTTTTTTAAGTCATTGTTGATAATTATTGTGAGAAATCCATAACATCACTTAATTAATTGTCTTCACTGGATGAGTATCATTAATCATTAATAGTAAATATATAACTAAAGGCAAACTGAGAAAATGTGTTATTTCAGAAGAGTGTATAGAACTGGGTGCCCTTCGTATGACTCAGTGCCCATGAAGTAGCTCTCAGGTTCAAAAAGGTTGGTGACCCCTGCTCTAGACTCTAGTGAACCAGTGACAGAGTTGCCCCATATCTCTGGTGTCTCTGGTGGTGAACCAGCGACGGAGGTGCCCCATGTCTCTATGTGTTTCACATTCCACGTTACCTCGCGCGCAGCGCGTTCATGCGTGAGGCACATGTCGCCTTCAGTTCGGTAGTGCATGTCTGAGATTCTGCACTATGACCCTCACAGAGTCATGGGCGTTTTTAGGCTGAAACACACCGGACTTCTCGCTACCGAAGTGCACTGGGATAACTAACAACGAGGGCCGAATTAGGCTATTAATCGCTATTTGACGTGTTCTGTTTCAACATGACCAATGGGAACGACTTCGTGGAGCTCGAGGAGTGCATCAGCAATCCGGGCTTCACGGAACATGGCGCCGAGGAGTCCCGGGACTCCACAGAGAAGAACCGGGGAACGACCGAGGAGAACCGGGAGTCCACCGAGGAGACTCGGGACTCCACCGCTACGTCCGTTGATCCAACAGGTGGAGGGCAGCAGGACGCTTGTACCGAGTACACGCAGATCAAACCGTACGCCGGGATGCCCAAAGAGGTGCTGCTGCTTTACTCCAGCCAGGCCCGGTACCGAGTCCCCCGGCAGATCTTGTTCTGGCTCCTGATCCTGTGCGTCCTGGCGCTGGTTGCGCTGACCATCACGGTCATCGCGCTGTCCCCGCCGTGCCTGGGCTGGTGGCGGGCGTCTCCGCTCTACCAGATCTACCCCCGCTCCTTCAGGGACTCAGACGGCGACGGCGTCGGGGACCTCAAAGGTGGGTTTATTGTCATATTGTACTGTGCTCATGGGTTTCAATCAATCAAACCATTCCTGCCGCTGATTTATTTTTTTCCACTGTCACCTGGAACACTGTCATCATTTTAAACAAACACACACACACACACACACACACACACACACACACACACACACACACACACACACACACACACACACACACACACACACACACACACACACACACACACACACACACACACACACACACACACACACACACACACACACACACTCTCAACCAGAGATGATCATAGGACTATGATCATCTCTGGCTGTGTAAAGGGGAGAGTGTAAATAATAACAAGTAATTTATGCAAAATAACCACATTGGATCAATTAATCCTTTCAACAAAAGTTTGGGTTGGATAGTGTGTGAGTATTTCAAGCATTTGCAATGTTGCTAACAAGTGACCGTTTAATAACACTTTTTGAGACGGGTGATCTAGGTTAAGATCAAGAATTACCATTGATTATTATAGCCTGTTATTAAACTATAACATTATTCTCTGAATATAATATTTTTGCCTGAATGATGTTCGTATAAGACGTCACTGTTCTGAATGGCTAAAAGGAATGAAAACCCTGTGTGTAATGGGTCCATAGTTTTTCAGTCAATTTCTCTCTGGCACTGGGGACAGTTTATAGTACAGTTGAAGGAGCAACACACAGTAGAGAGGACCTGTGTGGCAGGACGTCCCATGGAGGAAAATTGAGAGGAACATAGCTGTCATCCTGTTAGGAGATTGGAGAAGAATACACATCATTTCTTGGCACAGGGTGGTGGGATTGAAAGTTTCCTAGGATAAATGGATATAAGTGTCAATAGCAATCAGAAAGAAGAACCCATTGTTTAGCATTTCAATTACATTTACAGGGCTGCTAAAGTGGGAATATATAGAAAAGTAAAAAAATAT
Source organism: Gadus morhua (assembly GCF_902167405.1). Taxonomy (NCBI): domain Eukaryota; kingdom Metazoa; phylum Chordata; class Actinopteri; order Gadiformes; family Gadidae; genus Gadus; species Gadus morhua. The sequence goes on along the minus strand of NC_044062.1, from coordinate 23,423,631 downwards.
ATTGCTTAACGAGATTGAATTTTGCTAGCATGTGACTGAAAATCACCTTTAAGTGTAGAATTTGTAGCCATTAATAAGGGGTCCACTTTACCAAAAGTCCATTAGATGGGCCTATTGGTTCCTCCACACTGGGAAGCCAGGAGCCACTTGTTGCATTAACTTGAGTTCTTTCTGTTCCTCTAAGGCAGCTTACCAAGTACACTTTTACACACACACACACACGCACGCACGCACGCACGCACGCACGCACGCACGCACGCACGCACGCACGCACGCACACACACACACACACACACACACACACACACACACACACACACACACACACACACACACACACACACACACACACACACACACACACACACACACACACACACACACACACTTACCTTGAATATGTGTTACGCTGTGTGCTAACAGGTATCATAGAGCAGCTGTCTCACTTTGAGTACCTGAACATTAAGTCGGTGTGGATCAGCCCCTTCTACCGCTCGCCCATGAGGGACTTCGGCTACGACGTGGAGGACTTCCGCGAGGTGGACCCTGTGTTTGGGACCATGCAGGACTTTGAGGAGCTCCTGGCCCAGATGCATAACCGAGGTGTGTGTGTGTGTGTGTGTGTGTGTGTGTGTGTGTGTGTGTGTGTGTGTGTGTGTGTGTGTGTGTGTGCGAGTGCGAGTGCGAGTGCGAGTGCGAGTGCGAGTGTGAGTGTGAGTGTCAGTGTCAGTGTCAGTGTCAGTGTCAGTGTCAGTGTCAAATGACACCATATGTATCCTGGTTCTACAGTAATGTAGTGTATTGGAGTCCTGGTTCTACAGTAATGTAGTATATTGGTATCATGGTTCTACAATAATGTAGTGTATTGGTAATCTGGTTCCACAGTAATGTAGTGTATTGGTATCCTGGTTCACTTGTAATGTACTGTTGTAATGTACTGGAATTTAGCCAGAAGAGTGGGTCTGTGCCCAGAAAGGTTGTGGTGGAAGGAGCAGCTTTTCTCCCTGTGACGGCCTTTACCAAGCTGACCAAATAGCCAACATGACGGAGCACTGGGCCTGTGTTCATCTTGTAGCTTGATTCAGGCCAATGGAAGATAAAAAAGGAATGTGAGGTGAAAGTGGGTTGGCTTAGCTTAGGAGGTAGAGCAGGTTGACTTGTTGCCGGAAGGTTGCTAGTTCGGACCCCGGCTCCTCGTAGAGCAGGGGTGCCCAACCTTTTTTGACCCAAGATCTACTTTTCAAGTAGCCAACCTCCCGAGATCTACCAGTCTAGTGTCAACATTGCAAACCTACCTTCAAGCGCGGGGGGGGGGGGGGGGGGGGGGGGGGTCTTAACTCGTTTCCCCTCAGCCATGCCAACGTTTAGGACTGCGTAACTACTGTTGACGGCTTTCAACTACTGTTGACAGCGCATGCGCTACCGCGCGTATATGTCCCGCGCAAGTTTTTTTTTTTTTTTTTTTTTCCCTCACCCCTCGCGGTCGACTTGGGATCTATCGGCGGTCTACTGGTAGACCGCGATCGACTGGTTGGGCACCCCTGTCGTAGAGTGTTGAGGTGTCCCTGAGCAAGACGCCTCACCCTGACTGCTCCTGACGAGCTGGCTGTCGCCCTGCGTGGTTGACTCCGCCGTCAGTGTGTGAATGTGTAAATGGACCGTAAATCGCTTTGGATAAAAGTGTCTTCTAACTGCCCTAAATGTAAAATGAATCATCTAATGGCAACAAATGTTGTTCTGATGTTTCTGTATCACAATGTAATGGACCTTTCAGGATGGCCTGTATTCAACTTTTTTCATCCAACTTCTAGGATTGAAGCTGATCATGGACTTTATTCCCAACCACACCAGTGACCGCCACCGCTGGTTTAACCTGAGCCGCAGCAGAGACGAGCACTACAAAGACTACTACCTCTGGACTGACTGCAACGCAACCGCACCAAGGCCCAATAACTGGGTAAACATGGATACCATTATGATTTAATGCCTGTCTTCTTGCATTCATCTGTATTATGTCTTTGTGGAGTTAGGATCGGAGAGTCACGGCGAATCGGACCTTGAGTAACAGATGCCTATAATTTGTTGAGTCTTCTAAATTTACATTTAGGGCGTTTAGCAGTAGATTCTATCCCAAGCGACTTACAACAAGTACATTTTTCAGAAAAAAGTGAAACAACAATATACCGCTGCCTGTACAGTAAGGATGTTCATAGAAATAAATGCAAAGCACTAACAATCACTAGGTTAACCCATTCCCTGTATCCAACAAAGATAGCTAGGATAAGATGCTACACAACTAAGCACTATAACTAACTAAGTATGGATGGGAGGGGGTGGCTATGCAGAGTCAAGGTTGACTCTTCTCTCTCATGTCCCACCCTAACCCTGTCCCTATCGGTCTCTTTCTGCAGGTGAGTGTGTTTGGTAACTCTTCGTGGACGTATGATGAGGTTAGAGGCCAGTGCTACCTGCACCAGTTCCTCAAAGAGCAACCCGACCTCAACTTCAGAAACCCTCATGTCCGCCGGGAGATGATTGTAAGTTATTTTCCGAGACAGGCAGCCTTCCTCTATGTGCTGTTATTATTTGTAAATCATTTATATTGACTTGTGACTTATCTTTTATGTGCCTTATTATGAGCAGAAGTTCTGTGTGTTCACTCATCAGACATAGTAGCTGATGGTCACCTAGTTAACCATTTCCTTTAGTCAATAATCCTCTTTCTGTTCACTGCTGCACACACACACAACATACAATGAACACACACAACGGCTATCCCATGCAACCTAACCATGAGCTAACGTGAGATTGTATGTGTGCGCATGGGTGTGTAACCTGCAGGGCTGCCTCTGTTAAAACCTGGGGCTCGGCCGTGTGTTGTGTTTGTGGTCATCAGGACATTCTTAGGTTCTGGCTGGAGAAGGGAGTGGATGGGTTCCGCATGGCTGCAGTGAAGCGGCTCCTGGAGGCCTCACATCTGAGAAGCGAGCCCCTTACCGACCCCAGCAAACCCCCGGTAAGCCTAACAACTTCCTGACACACTCTGACCACCATTGGTGCACACTCAACAGCAAAATACCGCACTATTTACTCTTGAGGCTGCGGTCAGCGTGGCATAGTTACCAAATCATTAAAACATTGAGTCTGAACAATGAATTTTGATAATCGATTCATTGTTTAAGTCATTTATCAAATAAAAAAATCATTATATGAATTGACTATGAATATAATTGTTGGTTTAATCGACTATGAATATAATCGTTAGTCACGGCCCTAACACTTATTGACCATACATTGATTTGGTTTATGAAATGTTAGAGGAACACAACTTTCTTTAACAAATCATCGTATTTAAATCTTCATACTTATCTAAACAGATTATCAATCATTTATACTTCAACAGTAGGGCTGGCCCGAATACATAATTTGAAGCTTTAAATATTTGTTAGGATTCCAAATTATATGTTAAGAAAATCCAGGCATGGTGTGTATCTTTCAGTGCATGAAATGTAGCGGGCGGAGACCAATACTGCACAATCTATATTTTATCAACTGATTGTTTTGTAAAGTGGTTCAATTGGTTAAAGAAAGTGTTATTTTAATAACGCAAAACAACAGCATCCCGTCATTGGCTCTGGGGTCCACTTATCAGTCCGAATGCCACTTGGTTACAGGAGCATCAAGGCAGCCTAAAGGTTTCTGAACACACATGGTTTCCTGTCTATTAGTAGGTAGAGCTACTTGGTGTATTTTGGCCATTAGTTCATTATTAAAACCCTTCTCAAACGCTGCACTGGCTGGTGTGTTAATGGCTTGTGTATCCTAACTGGACAGCAGCTGTCAAAGTGCTCCCGGAATATTCCAATAATTTTGAATGTCCAAAACTAGCGAATGATAATCTGGTCATCCCACGTTTGGGCATGCTGAGGATGGCTGCCGTTACCTCAACTGAAGCGTTACATTTGACAGCTGGGATAGAGGTTAAAAAACATTCATATTTTTCGCATTAAAATTTCATCATCAAAACAAAGCAAGTTTCCCAACACCGAATTTCGATTTCAGTACCAACTTAACAAACTCATATCAAAATAATCGTGCTCAGCCCTATTCAACAGTTTTAGTTCTATAACTGCTTTGTGTATATCTGCTTTGTCTCATTTACTCCACTGAGCCCTTGTAGCGTCACCCGCTCTAAGCCCAAACTAGATTAACAACAGCTAAACATTTCGAACATCACCGAGTCTAACAACGTCAGTATTTATATCTAGAAACACAAATTTAAGCTTAAACCATTTTGGTTGTTCTCTCTGGCATTGAAATTATTCAGTGATTTGAAAAACAAGTTTTTGATTGACGTTTTCATTATAATGGCGCCCTATGGAGACTCGCCTGTCTTGAAACCACAGTCTCCTCTTTTAAACCATTTTTAAATTTGCAAAGAAACTCCCATACTTGAAGGGACAGAAACAAGATGGACAGCCACGTCTTCTTCTACTGAGCTGGACAATTTCCAATTTATTGTTGTCAGAATTATAGTTTTTCACTATGGTTTGAGGATACGTTCTTCCTACATCCTATACAATTATACATTTTAACATCATGCTATCTGCAAAGATGATCACATTAAGCTGAGACACAACAGATTCCAATAGAATTATCCTTATCATTCTATAAATTTATCTCGGTGAAATGATGTGAAATAATATAATTATCACTCTACATCTTTTAGGGTGGAACCACAAATGATGTGTTACCTTCTGCTATTATCATACTAATACTACAATGTAAAGTATAAATACTGTATCATACTAATACTACAATGTATAGTACGAATACTATATCATACGACTTATCATACAAATACTACTGTTTATCATACCAATACTACTTCTACTACTTATTATTACTTATATTATTATGTTACTACTATTACTGGTACTATCATTACTAATAAGTTACCATACTAACCAATACTTATGGATAGATAGTAAATATAAGTATACTAATGCATATATCATATTGCTAAATTTTAGGTTCAAAATATCACTTTGATTTAGCTGTTGGTATAACTTCCACCCTATTTTCCAACAGTTCGACATTATTTAAATGGTCTGTACGTTTATAATGTTTCTCCAGGAAATGTATTTTCTAGGTACTGTTAACGCTGTATATGGAACTGGTAAAAGGTCATTATGACGACAGTGAGAACAGCTACATTCTACAAAATGCTAAAGGTAGTTGTAACCCTTCCACAACCGCTGCTAGTTAGGTGAGTGCTGCATGCAGCGCTCAACTACTGTTCATAATTTGTATTAGTCTGAATGCTGTAGCATCGACACTCTAGATATTGAAATCTTTATTATTAGTGTGAATGCTGTAGCATACACACTCTAGATATTGAAACCTTTATTATTATTATTCTTCCGCCGTTTTTTGGTCTTCAATTCCTCCGCCATACTTTCAGCTACAGAAACCTTCAACTCTTTAAGACGTAACTAAATCGATTTTCACCCGTTTCCCTTCGTTTCCCTTCCCTTCATTTAACAAATCTACACACTTGTAACTTCAATAATATTCAAACGGAATTTCGGTATCATTTATACTTTATTCAGATTCACAGTCAAACCGTCATATTCTACAGTTGGTCACATTGAAGCCATCTGCCCATTCTGACCCATACATTACTTAGGACAATGTAACTCAGTCAAATTTCAACCGTTTAACATTGTGTAAACAGTTAAACAAATCTATACATTTGTATCTTCAATACTATCAGAACGCAATTTCAATAGCATTTATACTTTGTTTAGAATCACAGTTTTAGTTTCATACCGGCTTCGTTTTCAGTTGGTCTCATTGATTTACGTTGACACTGGAGCGTGACGTTCAGCAGTGTTGCCAAATTGGGCGTTTTTTCCTGCTGGATTGGGCTACTTTTGGAGGCGTTCAGGCAGTGTTGCCAGATTGGGCTGTTTTTCCCGCTCTATTGGGCTACTTTCAATCACACACCGGCTCGCTATTCTCTTAAACAAATACACACACACACACACACACATATACACACACACACACACACACACACACACACACACACACACACACACACACACACACACACACACACACACACACACACACACACACACACACACACACACACACACACACACACACACACACAGTGCAGGGCAATACATTTGACATTTCAGATTCATAAGTTCAATTCATTTTACATTTCTGCATTTTTAGCAATGCTTTCAATTTTTCATTCAGCGGTCACTTTATTTGTTTCCAACCATTGTTTACTCCATTTAGACTTTTGAACTTTTGTTCAAATCCCTTCACTTGATTTAAGCCATTTAACGTTTCTTTATGTCTTAATCTATCTGGCTTTATTAAAAAATATTTTCAACCTCACGTTGTACTACAGCACTCTTCTGCAGGAAATCCATTTTGTAGTTTACATTCTGCATTCTGATACAGTTTTTTCCACCGCCCTATTGAACATTCATATGTTATCAATCTTAACTAGAACTGCAAGCAGTTATCCAGGGGTCCAAGATATGTGCATTTCGCCGGCACAACGCGAAGCATGTATCCCCAGTATCCTTTTTATGACAGGTAGCCTTTCTCCAAAGAAAGAATCCTGATGCCACAGTCAGTTAAAACATGAACTTTGGTATCTCTTACAGCACATTAATCTGTTATCTTGTTAGACGATAAGATAGGCAAGGCAAGGCAAGGCAACTTTATTTATATAGCACTTTTCATACACAAGACAGGCTAAAAGTGCTTCACATATAAACATTGTCATAGAATAAATAAAATAAAATAATAGATAAGTAAAAGAAAGAATATGCAAAAAATTAGTAAAATAGACAGAAAATAAAGGCAAAGTTAAAAAAGCATTTTAGAAAGTGCAATGTAATCAAGATCTGTTCAACAGTCTCTCTGGTACCCACGTTAGGACTACAACCCGACCTAAAGGAACTTGGTCCTTTTTCTGGGACTACAACCCAGATTCTGGGACTTCAACCCGGATTCTAGGACTCTAACCCAGACAGAACTCGGGTCTCAAACCCTTATCCTTTCTCTCTGGTATCAGATCATGTATCTCTCTGGTAAAAATAGAAAATAAAGGCAAAGTTCCCCATCTCATTTTCGTCCGCTTATCCGGGGTCGGGTCGCGGGGGGAGCAGCTCAAGCAGGGGGCCCCAGACTTCCCTTTCCCGGGCCACATTGACCAGCTCTGACGGGGGGATCCCGAGGCGTTCCCAGGCCAGTGTTGAGATATAATCTCTCCACCTAGTCCTGGGTCTTCCCTGAGGTCTCCTCCCCACTGGACGTGCCTGAAACACCTCCCAAGGAAGGCGCCCAGTGGGCATCCTTACCAGATGCCCGGACCACCTCAGCTGACTCCTTTCTAAGTAAAGGAGCAGCGGCTCTAATCCGAGTTCCTCACGGATGGCTGAGCTTCTCACCCTATCCCTAAGGGAGACGCCAGCCACCCTTCTGAGAAAACTCATCTCGGCCGCTTGTACCCGCGATCTCGTCCTTTCGGTCATCACCCAGCCCTCATGACCATAGGTGAGGATAGGAACGAAGATCGACCGGTAGATCGAGAGCTTTGCCTTGCGGCTCAGCTCTCTTTTCATTACAACGGTGCGGTAAAGCGAACGCAATACCGCCCCCGCTGCTCCGATTCTCCGGCCATTCTCACGCTCCATAGTACCCTCACTCGCGAACAAGACCCCGAGGTACTTGAACTCCTTCACTTGGGCTACGGATTCATTTCCTACCCATAGTAAGCCATCCATCGGTTTCCTGCTAAGAGTCATGGCCTCAGATTAAGCGGTGCTGATCCTCATCCCAGCCGCTTCACACTCGGCCACCAGCCGATCCAGTGAGTGCTGAAGGTCACAGGCCGATGATCCCATGAGGACCACATCATCTGCAAAAAGCAGTGACGAGATCCTCAGACCACCGAACTGCAACCCCTCCCCACCACGGCTACGCCTCGATATCCTGTCCATGTATATCACAAACAGGATTGGTGACAAGGCGCAGCCCTGGCGGAGACCAGCACCCACTGAGAACGAAACTGACTGGCTGCCGAGGACGCGAACACAGCTCTCGGTTTGGGAGTACAGGGATTGGATGGCCCTGAGGATAGACCCCCTTACCCCATACTCCCGCAGCACCTCCCACAGTTTATCCCGGGGGGACCCGGTCATACGCCTTCTCCAGATCCACAAAACACATGTAGACCGGATGGGCATACTCACAGGCCCCCTCCAGGATCCTTGCGAGAGTGAAGAGCTGGTCCGTAGTTCCACGACCGGGGCGAAAACCGCATTGTTCCTCTTCAATCTGAGGTTCGACGATCGGCCGAACCCTCCTTTCCAGCACCTTGGAGCAGACTTTACCAGGGAGGCTGAGAAGTGTGATACCCCGGTAATTGGCACACACTCTCTGGTCCCCCTTTTTGAACAGGGGAACCACCACCCCGGTTTGCCACTCCTTTGACACTGTACAGCCCCTCAACACCCAGAGCCTTTAGCATTTCTGGCTGGATCTCATCAATCCCTGGGGCTTTGCCACTGCGGAGATGTTTGACTACCTCAGTGACCTCCACCAGGGAAATTGACGACGAAACACCATCAACCTCGAGCTCTGCCTCCAACATAGAGGGCGTGTTATTCGGAGGAACTCCTGAATCCGAATAAAGGCAAAGTTAAAAAGGCATTTTAAAGCAATGTATTTAAGATTTAGCAGAAAGCTAAAGCAAACATAGACGTCTTCAGTCTTGTTTTAAAAGTGGTCAGAGTTGGGGAATGTCTTAAATATTCAGGGAGTTTATTACAGCTATTTGTTGCATAGTAACTAAATACTGCTTTCCCATATTTAGTGTTTACTCTGGGGATAATTAGGTGAGTGCTGCATGCAGCGCTAAACTATTGTTCTTCATAAGTTTTATTCTTTCTTTCCTCTTTATTATTCTCTACAAACGTTGGGACCTATCTCCTTCCTCAACTAGAGACTCCATTCAAATTTTACAATTTTCAGAATAGCTTGGAATCGCGCGCTTCTTTTCAGATATTTTTGTTTTTTTAGAATTTTTTAGTTATTCTACTTTTTAAATACTATCTTTTTTTAACATGGGAGTCAATAACTGTTTAAAACTTAACTAAATCAATTTTCAACCGTTTATCTTCGCCCAAACCATTTAGCAAATGAACACACTTGTATCTTCAATAATATCTAAACAGAGTTTCGATATCATTCTTTAATATATATAGATTAAACTTTATTCTGAATCAGTTTTAGTTTCATACCGGCTTCGTTTTCAGTTGGTCTCATTGATTTACGTTGACGCTGGAGCGTGATGACGTTCAGCAGTGTTGCCAGATTGGGCGTTTTTTCCCGCCAGGTTGGGCTACTTTTGGAGGACGTTCAGCAGTGTTGCCAGATTGGGCGTTTTTTCCCGCTCTATTGGGCTACTTTCACGCTCGCTATTCTCTTACACACAAACACACACACACACACACACACACACACACACACACACACACACACACACACACACACAGACACACACACACACACACACACACACACACACACACACACACACACACACACACACACACACACACACACACACACACACACCAGCAGTGCAGGGCAATACATTTGACCTTTCAGATTCTTCAGTTCAATTCATTTTACAATTCTGCATTTTTAGCAATGCTTTGCGATTTTCATTCAGCTGTCACTTTATTTGTTTCCAACCATTTACATTTCTTAAATGGTGGGCATGTTTACATTGTTTACTCCATTTAGACTTTTGAACTTTTGTTCAAATCCCTTCACTTGATTTAAGCCATTTAACGTTTCTTTATGTCTTAATCTATGTGGCTTTATTAAAAAATATTTTCAACCTCACTTTGTACTACAGCACTCACCGCATTTTCTGCAGGAAATGTATTTTCTAGTTAACAGATTGGTCTCAGAAGATCTTAGTGGTCTAGAAGGGTTATGTAGTGGAATCATATCAGTTAAATATTTTGGCCCTAAACCATGTAGGGGTTTAAAGGTTACCAACATGATTTTAAAATCAATTTTCTGACCTACAGGATGCCAATGTAACAATTTAAAAATTGGTGTAATGTGTTCAAATTTGTTGGTCTTTGTTAAAACTCTAGCAGCAGCATTCTGAACAAGCTGAAGTTTCCTTAGAGTTTTTTTTGGGAGACCTGTAAGGACACCATTGCAGTAATAAAGCTTACTAGTGATAAAGGCATGTACACGTTTTTGTAAGTCTTCAGTGGACATGAGCCCTCTAAGTCTTGCTAAATATTTAAGGTGATAATCTGCAGATTTTGTAACTGATTTGATGTGACTGTCGAAATGTAAATCTGAATCCATGATAACCCCTAGATTTCTGGCTTTGATTGAGGTTTTCAGGGACAGAGAGTGAAGGTGTTACTTTAAACCTTTCCGTTTTAGGTCCAAATACAATTATCTCGGTTTTGTCCTCATTTAGTTGAAGGAAATTTCGGCACATCTAGTCTTTGACTTGCTCAATGCACTGGCACAGCAGATCTATGGGGCGATAGTCATTTGGTGAGCGATAAATAGATTTGCGTGTCATCAGCATAGCAATGATGGCCAATATTGTTATTTTGCATGATTTGCCCTAGTGGGAGCATTTAGATGTTGAATGAAGAGGGTCTTAAGGTAGAACCTTGTGGGACTCCACATGTCACGTTGGTTGATTCTGATACAAAGTTGCCAATGGAAACAAAGTAGTTCCTATTTTATAGGTAGGACCTAAACCAATTTAAGACTTTGCCTGAAAGCCCCACCCAGTATTCTAACCTGTCCAAAAGTATTGTATGGTATACAGTGTCAAATGCAGCACTGAGGTCTAGTAGCATTAGTATTGAGGTTTTGCCAGAGTCTGTCTTAAAAGCTTTTGGGAAATTGCCTGATTGGAGAGAGTTGTTAACTATTTGCATTATGCCTATTGCTAGGCAGTCAAAAACATTCTTAAAGAGTTTGGTAGGTAAAGTATCAAGGCAACAGGTGGATGGCTTTAGTTTTGTCACTCTTTCCACAAGAGTTTTAGAGTCATTGACATTAAAGCATGTCATCATTGCCATGTTATTTTGCCTGAACAGGGTGGTAGTCCAACATTTTTGTTTGAAGTGGAGATATTGATGACACGTCTGATGCTTTAAATTTTATCAGTATAAAATGCTGCATGGAAATCTGAAAGATAGATGAAAATCTGAAAATGTTGCAAGCATTATTATTTTTGAACAAACACAAGAACACTGTGTTTGTCAGTGTGATTGGTTAAATCTAAATCGGTATTCTAGTATATGTGTTTAACATTGCATTGTGTAAGATTGATAGTTAGTAGGCGGGAATTAGAATTAGAAACGATCAATAACAGTATTCAGTCCTCTCTAACTGGTTCTGCTCTGTGTGACACCTTCTTTCATAGGCTGGGCTGAATTGGGGGAGTGGGAGGGTTGATACAAAGATTAAAAAAAAAAAAAAAGTCTTATGGGCTGGCCAACATTTTGGATTTGTAGAATATATCAGTTGAAGGATGTGATTTTATTGATAACATTATTAAGATCACTATCGATCAGCATTGACTACAGATTTTTGGAGGTGATTTTAAGCTAGCACGTGTTGTTCCCCATTGAGACTTTAAGGCTTTAGTTTATTCATGAGCTACTTTAGGAACTTGTTGTTCTCAGGATTCTCATTCTTCCATGCAGGTCTCCATAAGAAAGACTTTTTGTTGCACTGTGATGACGACAGTGCTTTGTCCACAGCGAAATTAGCAGAAGAGAAATATATTTCAGTGGATAGTGGATATTTGCTTGATTGGTAGACAAGGAAATAATTATCTAGATCAAAGTCATCTAATGTATTGAGTTTAATAGTTATGGTTAGTCAAACACTGAAATGTATTGAGATTAATAGTTTTGGTTAGTCACACATTGAAATGTATTGAGATTAATAGTTAGTGACGGTTAGTCAACCATAGAAATGTATTGACATTAATAGTTATGGTTAGACACACATTGATATGTATTGAGATTAATAGTTATGGTTAGACACACATTGAAATGTATTGCTATTAACAACTTTCTGACCTTTTTTAATGGTTTTATTGGTTGAAATTTGATCAATCCACCATGAAAGCCCAACCCAATCCCATTGTTCCACCTGCTCTTCCCATGAAGGAGGCCTTCCCATCACAGTGGGAGCTCCACCACGACTACACCACCAGCCAGCTGGGGCTCCACCAGCTGCTGCAGGAGTGGAGGGCGGAGATGGACGTGTATAGCCGGGAGCCAGGCAGATATCGGTGCGACGGCATTGCACGCAATATGCTCCATAATACTGTTGATACCATGGAACTGTACTATCGGACACACACAGTACAGTTACAGGGTATAAACATGCTCCATCACACTGTTGATACCATGTCACTGTAATGTGTCATTCATCTGCACCACACATTACAGCTACATGGTATCAACATGCCTTATCACACTGTTGATACCATGTCACTGTACTATGGCATTCATCTGCCATACCCATATGAAGAAGTCAGGATGGATCTGGTTGGATTTTAGCTTTTATAGGATTCATTCTCAAATTCCCCCAAATGCTTTTAAAGTTGTCTGTTAAAAAAGGAAATGTTTTGTTGTTCCATCAGGTTCATGGTGACAGAGTCGTATGATCACGAAGAGGTGGACAAGACCATGATGTACTATGGTAGCCCGCTGGTTAAAGAGAGCGACTTCCCCTTTAACTTCTACCTCCTGGACCTGCCCCGCAACCCCAGTGGCTTGTGGGTCCAGCATCTGGTGCTGCTCTGGATGAGCAATATGCCCGCTGGACGGTGGCCCAACTGGGTGGTCAGTTACCCTTAACCTCCATCAATCCATTCAATTCAATAGATGTAACCATAAGTTAAGTTTAAAAGTCATATGCTTACTAGAGGGCCAATTCTGTCTTTTATTTCTGCAGACAGACAAATGCTGTTCTTGGAGTCTGTGATATTTGAATGCCATTACAAAAAAACATTAGCTGTCTTAGTTTAATGTACATCTATTGATGCACTTAGACACATCATCAGTGATGGAACCTGGGGTCATTGGGTGTTTCGGGTCTCGCAACATCATACACCTTCACCCAGGCGACCCAGCCGGGATTGATCAAGTCCCAGCTTGTGTCTAAGTAGCATGTACCCACGGATCGCCCCTCTTGATCCACAGCCATCTAGGGGCCTTCTCAGCTGCCTCTGTGGTGGTCTTAATGGCCTTTCTCTGACAGAACTATGTCTGGTCTCAGGGTGGTTTCCACAATGTGCTCTGGGAATCTGAGCTGCTTCCCCAAGTTGGCCTTCATCTGCTAGTCCGGTGCGGTTCCAAGGAGTCCCGCTGCCCCCCTTGGCTTGGGCTTAGGCTTCTCCCCTGCTCGAATGAAAGCAATCGCCTGCCTTGCTGGTCGGAGAGGCTTGTTCTGGGTGATGCTGGTGAAGATGGTTTCTGCTAATTTCATATTGGCACACAGCAGTGTAGGCGATACCAGTGGTTCAAACCTTTGACTTTAGGTGGACCACTGAATCATCAAGACCTGAACTTTATATGCAAGAGGTCAACAATGATGAATTCACATGCAGTGGCTGAGCAGCGAGTGCCAGCGCCTCCTTCATCCAAAATCAATACTGCAGAGAAGACCCTTGCCTGTGGGACAGTGGGAAAGAAAGTGGGCAACACAGCTTATTCTCCCAGACCAAGCCATCATTCTATTTGCCTAAAAATATTAATAAAATATAAAAGATGATATTACATTTTTTACTAGTACTGGTAATGTCTCTATTTACAGAATAAAATCCCATGAACCAGAGATACAAAATAAAGTGCCAGACAATGTCAGACATGCTACAGTCTCATCTTTCTCCAGCAGCTCCGCTTTTAAATAGTTTGTTCTGTGAATTCCCTTCACACCTCGTACCCCTAGCCTGGCTCCGCCCGCCTAAGTACTTCAGCTCGATTTTTCCCTTCAGTGCTAGGTCTGGGTCTGCGGTATGTTAGTTGTTTTTCTCCTTCCACATTTTCTGCATCCAATCAGCGAACAGAGGGAGTGGCTGAGAACAATGACTTTAAAGTCAGCTCTCGTTGACGGACATCTTCACGCACAGTGTTTGGTTTGTTTACAGCCTGCGCACAACGTGATTCCCGGCCAAACGTTAGTGATTGGTTATGGCAGATCCAGTGTGGCACTGGGCAGATCCAGTAGCTTTACATTTCAACAGACACCCGCCTTCAATTGAGTTAATGTTTGTCAATTGAGTAGGTCCACACTCTGTGCAAATGAAATGAAGTACGAGAGTCTGGTAGGACCAGGCTACCGTACCTCAGCCCTAACCCTAACCCTATTTTACCCCAGCCCTATCCCTAACCCTAGTGTACCCCAGCCCCAACCCTAGTGTACCCTAACCCTATCCCTAGTGTACCCCAGCCCTAACCCTAGTGTACCCCAGCCCTAACCCTAGTGTACCCCAGCTCTAACCCTAGTGTACCCCAGCCCTAACGTATCCCGGCCAACTGTCGGGAAGGTATGAAAAAGGACTCAGCTTAAATATGAGCCTTATTGAGCATTAAGATGAACTTGTATATCCTATCGGTCATTATTTCTATTGTTGAATTAAAGAAGTGCTAGTTTGTTTAATACAAATTACAATACCAATAAATGGTATTTCCGAGACACCTGAATTTACCATAGTTAGTGTGTGTGGGGGACACCTCATCCACTACCAGTGGGACATCATTTATGTTACAATAGTGAGTGACTGTGGGGGCCACCTCATCCACTACCAGTGGGACACAATTTGTGTTCCCATAGTGAGTGTGTTTGGGGGACACCTCATCCAGTACCAGTGGGACATCATATGTGACGCATACAGAATGAAGGGGCGGTCCTTCTCCCTCCTAATGGCCACATGTCTTCTGGCAGTACCAGGCCATTCTTTCTCATTCACTTATCGATTTCCAATACCGGTACTTCAATTTGCATTGGCTCGAAACTGTTTTATTCCAAAACTTAAGACGATGTGGCATCATGTCAGAATAATCCGCAGCAACAATCCATGAATCCCTCTCTCTCTTTCCTCCTCGGTGTCCAGGTTGGGAACCACGACAACGGCCGCATCGCCTCCAGCGCTGGGCGGGGCTATACGCGCGTCATCAACATGCTGATTCTCACCCTGCCCGGCACACCCACCACCTACTACGGAGAGGAGATCGGCATGGAGAACATTAACATCCCACACAGCCAAATACAGGACCCGGCCGGCAAATACAACCCGGTCAGTGGTTTGAACACACACAATGAAAAAACACACACACATTCGCTCACTAGTGTCATTATTGGTGGATAGGTCAACAGTAATAAGAGGGAGTCTAAACTCATTAATTAAGTGTTCAGTGGGAACACAGTGACATTATTAAGGATTGCGAGAAGATGGTTAATTTGGTATACTAAAGACTGCATGATGATCATTAAGTCTAAACATGATGATAATTAAGACTACACATGATGATCATTAATTCTTAACGCTATGATCATTAGTGCTAAACATGATGATCATTCGGTCTAAACGTTATGTCAGTTGTAGCGTTCTATGGATCAGTGTCCTCAGGCTGACCTGTGTCTCCTGTGACAGAGTGCTGGCCGAGACCCCCAGCGATCCCCCATGCAGTGGACTGGGGACATGAACGCAGGCTTCAGCAACGTCACAAACGCCACCTGGCTGCCTGTCCATCCTGACTACAGCAGCGTCAACGTGGAGGTACTGACACTTCTCACTGCCACAATTCTAGAAATCATTGTCTTTATTTTACACTTGGCAAGCCTGTGAGAGGAAAATATAGGCTTCATTGTATACATGATAGACAATGAAATACTGTGGCATGTGTGGTGGATGGCTGGTTGAAGCAACCTCATCTTGAGTCAGGGTGATTGGACTGGGGGGCTGGTTGATGCTGCCCACCTGCGGTGCAGTCACTCATCAGGCCTCACAGGTTAAACCGGCCATCACAACACAATCATGTCAGTAGGAAACCCCTGCTCTCCTTGCAACGTTCGACAAACTCTGCAATAAACCCCAAATCGACCTACATCCTGGTGTCAGACATTCCAAACATGTACATTTTCTTTTTTATTGAAACATTTTCACAAACAATGTAGGGCAGAAATCGATGAATTGTGGGTGTGCTACTATTAGCTACTACCATAGCATGAATGAACATATACATTTAGCAGGAAAATAAGTCCATTTGTCAGAAGAAAGAGAAACCCTATAGTTAATGAGGGTTGCTGAATTCCTCTTCAGACCCAGAAGGCGGACAGCGGCTCGGTCCTGGCTCAGTACCGCCTCCTGAGCCGCCTGCGTCAGTCGGAGCTCCCACTGCAGCGCGGCTGGTTCTGCCCCGTCCACGCTGACACCAACGTCTTCTCCTTCCTCCGGGAGCTTGACGGCCTCGACCACGCCTTCCTCGTCCTGCTCAACTTTGGCAAAGAGGCCACCGTCACAGACCTGTCGGCGGTAGCCGAGCTCCCTGATTGGCTGACGGTTGTCATGACCACGGCGTCCGGGGCCGGTGGCAGGCGGCTCCCCAAGGCCTCCCTACCGAGCGAGGCCGGGGAGGGCCTGGTGCTGCAGTACTCCAGCGGGCGGCGCTACCACGCACGGCCCGACGCGCGCTGCTTCGTCTCAGAGAAGGCCTGCTACCTGCGGGTCGTCAACCTGCTCTATAAATGCTAGCACCAGATGCCATGGCAACGGCGGGCTACTTATGCCGCTTTTCCACCGCACATGTAGCTCGACTCGACACGACACGACTCGACACGGTAGCAGCGCGGGTCCTTTTCCACCGCAAATAGTACCTCCGGGACGTGGGCGGGGTCGGCTGCGCGAAAGGGCCGTGACGTATTTTTGTACGCGACCCAAACAACACCTACGTAACCCACACATGGACAGAACCCACATAACAACAATGGAGAACATCGATGCGATGGTATTCGTGTTCGTATTATTAGCTGGCATGTTGAAGAAGTGGAATATGTTGGCTGCGGCGCTGCTATGGCTGTTACCAGCATGGTTGCCATGTCGCTCTCGTGACTTCGTCACACTCTCTGGCCAATCAGTGGCCGGCCGTCTGCCGACGTCACCTTTTAGCATCGGCTCAGCCGCTTGGAACCTAGAGCGAGGCGGTACTAGAAAAAGCAGCCACTTCAGGTACCAGATACCATGTTTTCGCGGTGGAAACGCAAAAAAGGCGAGCTGAGTCGAGTCGAGTCGAGTCGTGTCGAGCTGGTACCATGCAGTGGAAAAGCGGCATTAGACTTAGTATATGCTACACGTGAACCTCCTAAGATGGCGCAATTTCATTGGTTCGCTATCGCGGGATCATGGGCAATATCCCATGATTGAGATCTCAAACTCGGGATATTTTTTTCATAATAAAATGTCCCGCTTTGCAACGCTAATAAGACAAATAAACCGCAAAAAAGTAAATACAAAATCCCGGCAAAAAGTTGTATCTTAATTATTTTTTGAGTGTTCACGTGTAGTATATACTAAAACAATTATTCACCTCAGGCTGCGTGAATAGTGGGAAATAGCTATTCCCCACTATTCACTTTGCCTTTGGCGAATAACTGTTTAATAGTCAATGGATAGAAGAGATGTGAGGCACATGTAATGCTTAACTGGACCCAAATTGAAAGCACTCAATTTTTTTTTTTATTACTTTAATGTAAAAAGAATAGTCATTTCTGTTTGAAAATTCAGGTTAAAGGTCCCATGACCTGCCAGCAGGTGTGGTGTGATTAGCCGTTACATGCCGTTTTAAAAATCGGTCTCTTATGAAATCACACGTGGGCGTGTTTACCTAGATGTGTAACGGATAGATGAGCAACAGTTGCTACAGTCCAATGGATAGGCTGGTAGACTGATCTATCCAGTACATAGCTAGGTGAACACGCCCACCTGTGATGTCAACAGAGACAGATTTTCTTCTTCGGCTTGTAACAGCTAATCACACCACACCTGGTGGCATGTCATGGTACCTTTTAAAGAAAAAGTTCATTGTACAACCTACAGAATAAAGGCTACCACTGGATAATGGCATCACATTACATTCTAGTGAATACAAGCTACTCTGGATCAGGGCAGCACAGTCCTTGTGGCCTTGTGGATCTTTGAGTAGCTCGTCTCTTCCACAGCGCTCTGACCATGGAGGCTAGCTCCTCCTCCTGGGTGAGTCCAGGCCCAGCTCTGTATAGAGGAAGGCCATCTGAAGTGCACTCTATAAAGGGGAGAGAAGGTACACAACAATCATGACAAGCAACAAGCTATTTCGAGAATGACCCCTTTTAACAGTAATGCTGCATCTACAAAGGAAGGATTTTTGTATGCTTCCAAGAAAGGTTGTATTCGACTTCATAATTTTCCACTTCTAAAGCACCTTACTGAAGCCACTTCAAAATCAGGACTTAATCATGTGAAGCCCTGAGTAACATGTACATCTAGGATTATTCTAAGGCCTACTTTAAATATGGCCGGGTTGGCTGACAGCAAGGGGAAAAGACAGCTGGGAGGTACTGAAACACTGAGCTCACAAGTAAAGTAGAGTTCAATCCAATGATTTTCATCACCCAATGTGCAGGCCCATATGTGAACACAAGGTGTGCTACATTAAAGTCCCTATGTGTGTGAATGGAAACACGGCAGTAGTGCCGAAGAGAGCTTTGGTTCAGCTGTGCAAGTGGCTTAGATTCAGCCACTACCTCTCCGGTGCGAGCGCCTCCACTTCGCCTTCCAGTCTGACAGGGGTCACAAATAATAGCAATTACTGAAGCTTCCCAATGACTCTTCTCCTTAAGCCATTAAAGCGGGCGAGTCAATTACCTCCTCCAGCACCAAGTCAAAGTGATTGGGTCCAAAGTGGTCTGCTCCCGGCTGGACGTTTAGGACCACCCTCGGAGCTCGTTCACATTCTGGAAGGCAGGAGATGTGGAACAGGGAGGGAGGGATTTGAATAGATTCAGTGCTGCGATCCTTTTAACTTCCTACCGACATTCCTCTTATCTCCCTCTATATCCTTTCTCCGTCCAACCACCGCAATTCTGAACTCACTCCCACCGTATCTTCATTCTCCTCTCAAATCACCCGTCTTATATTGCCCACCATGTTCTCATCCACTCCCTCTCACCGGCTCCCCCTCCCTCCCTCTCTGCTACAGCCTGTTTCACAACTGCCGTCTTGACCTTGGCAGCTCCAAGTCTGAGGCGTCTAATCTCTCTTGCTCTGATACACTTTTTCTTTACCATGCTAATGGATCAGCCCTCTCCCTCCCGTGTGTGTGTGTGTGTGTGTGTGTGTGTGTGTGTGTGTGTGTGTGTGTGTGTGTGTGTGTGTGTGTGTCTCTCTCTCACACAGAGAAGCCATCAGCACTTTATCAAAGACTCCAGAGAGTGCTAAGAGATTAGGCACCAACACACGCACAAACATTTAGGCAGGCGGTGTGTCTACCAGGGAGGGAGGGCGAGCGAGAGATTGTGTATGTGCATTTAAATTGGGAACGGGAAGGCGGGGAATTAGAGTCTGGTGTAAAAAGAGGGAGAGCCAATGTGCTGGAAAGAGATTATAAGTGAGAGGGAAACAGAGACCGTCTAGAATGGTCAGGGGAAAAGTCTGTGGGTTTTGCTGACACACGCATAACACATCTTGAAATCCAGGAACAGAGCGGCCTGCCCAAGAGCTAACTCTACACTTGGGAGATGACTTCCACATTTACATTAAACTCTTGACTTACTGTGAAATTACACCAAATTGTACTTGGATATGCTCCCGGGAGAACAAGGGTTTGTGCGTGCGGACCACGTAAACACAAGCATTTGTAATTATCAGGCTTGTGGGAAGACTGATCTATTATTGGTCTGTTTAGTAGACCTGAAATGACATTGTCAAAAGACAATAAAATAAAAAGA
Organism: Gadus morhua; assembly: GCF_902167405.1. Lineage (NCBI taxonomy): Eukaryota > Metazoa > Chordata > Actinopteri > Gadiformes > Gadidae > Gadus > Gadus morhua. The sequence goes on along the minus strand of NC_044062.1, from coordinate 23,403,540 downwards.
ACATTGTTAACCTTTAAAAAAGGTGCTTTGCTTGCAATTACACATTTGAAAGGTTCAGCAAGGCTTTGTTTGCTCACCTTGTGAACGGCAAGACGCACACTTTGCCCTGTTCTACATACATGTTTGTGCCTAGATGGGTGTAGATATTGGTGTGCAAGTGTGTTTATTTTTGCAAACTTGCCTGCCCCATGGAGTGCAGTGAAGTGTGTGTGGACGGCTTGCTGCACTCTCTCAGCGTACTGAACGACCCCGTCCAGGGACACGCGGCCGTCCTCACTGTAGGCCGTCAGCAGCATGGAGGGGTAACACTGTCCCAACACACACATTGACCATGTTACACAAACACACCATGTTACACACATACACACACACAGTCCCAACACACACTAACAATGTTATACACACACACACATTAACCATGTTACACTCACACATACAGACACCAGTCCCAACACACACTAACCATGTTATACACACACACACACACACACACACACACACATTAACCATGTTACACTCACACATACACACACCAGTCCCAACACACACATTAACCATGTTACACACACACAGACACATTAACCATGTTACATTCAAACAAACACACACTGTACCAACACACACATTAACCATGTTACACACAGACACATTAACCATGTCACACTCACACATTAACCATGTTACACACACAGACACATTAACCATGTCTCACACACACACACACACACACACACACACACACACACACACACACACACACACACACACACACACACACACACACACACACACACACACACACACACACACACACACACACACACACACATCATTGTGTGAACCTGAGGGGTAATGTTGTGAAGGGGGCAGTAGGAGGCGATGGCGAGTCTGTGCTGAGGGTCTGCGGTGGGATCGCCCCACTCCTCCCTCTCCTCCACAGTCAGAGGCCGGCTGCCATCCATCATCGTCCCCAGAACGTCCACGAAGGGGGCCTGGATGCCGAAGGAGAAGGGGTGGGTGAAACAGGAGTCCCTGTTCTTCTTGCATCAACCTCATCCTATTTCATCGAAGTGCAGCAGATTAGTAAAAAAATCGCTGACTTTGGTATACAAGCATGAAATTTGGCACAGATACTCTCCAAGGCCAACTATTTTGGAAAAAGGCGTTGGCCACAAAAAAAATATTCAAGAAAAATTCATTTTTTTAACATGGGAGTCAATGGTACTTAAACTGTTGGCTTTATTAAAAGATACTTTCAACTCACTTTGTACTACAGCACTCACCGCATTTTCTGCAGGAAATGCATTTTCTAGTTATTTAAATTGTTCAAATGATAATAATAATAATAATAATAATACATTTAATTTAGAGGCGCCTTTCAAGACACCCAAGGTCACCTTACAGAGCATATAGTCATCATACATTTTTTAAAAAGCAAGACATTGTGGAAAAAATAAATAAATAAATAAACATAAGCAATAAGAAATAAATAAAAAAACAAACAATCAAAACAGTGATCAGTTAGACGTTGTGTGCGAGTTTGAACAAGTGAGTTTTGAGTTGTGACTTGAAGGTTGAAATGGTGTCTGACTGTTTTATGTGTGGGGGGAGGGAGTTCCAGAGCCTGGGTGCTGAACAGCTGAATGACCGGGCACCCATTGAAGTGAGTCGTGATGTGGGGATACATAGTAGTCCAGCAGAGGTTGAGCGGAGGGAGCGGGAGGGAGTGTATTCTTGGAGGAGGTCGCAGAGATAACTGGGGGCTAGGTTGTGGAGAGCTTTGTAGGTGAGGAGTAGGGTTTTGTATTGGAGAATGATGATGCAAGCATACAATTAGGCAGAAATAATCTTCAAGAAACACTTTGGAAAAATGTATGTGCCACTCAAAAATTCAGGATGGCCACCATTTTCAAGATGGCCACCATTTCTGTCAAATAGTCATAATGTCTGCCTCTTCTCCTTTGACCTGTCCGGCTCAGTTAAACTTGCGAGGGATATAAACTCCCGCCAACATAGATCTTTTTTCAACGGAGACCTTTTCCAAGATGTCCGCCATTTCGGTAGTATGTACACTGATGCACACATGCATGTTAGCAAAAAATACTCTTTAACGGCCACACTTTTAGAAAAAGGCAATGGCAAAAATTCAAGATTCATTTTTCAAGGTGGGTGTTGCTTTAATAGTGTACTCTGTTGGGACGGAGTTAAAAGGTAGGATAGAAAAAAACAACATAAGTTCTATTCACATTTTTGACCTTGTGGTTAGAGTGTCCAACCTGAGATTGAGAGGTTGTGCCCTGCCGAGTCATAATAAAGACTGTTAAAAATGGTAGCCAATTCCTCCCTGCTTGGCAGTCAGCAAGTGTTGGATTTGGGGCAACATATCCAGGAAGGTGTTCATATACATCACAGTCCAGAATCAGGAAAACGGCTCTCGGCCCATCGCAAGGCTACTTAATTTTTATTCACATTTGCAATTGCACAGTTCTGTGCAAGTGAAACCCAATCTAAAACATTTGCATCTTCCACGGCACTCTGACTTTGAGCCACACATGGCTCGTTGTTCACAACTTTGTGCAACTGGTGCATTTGCTGTCCAGAAGACCCTCCTTTGTTCACCAAGCTTTTTCCATCCCCAGTCAGCAGGACTCTCTGCTTCTGGCTGGCACTGGGTTGCTTGACCCCATATGCAGCCTGCCCGATATGCAGCACGTTTAGTGTGTTGAAGCAGAGCTGCTCTTGTTGGAGGAATGGCTTCATAAGGCCTCTGCTTTCTGGCAAACATGTCAAGTCTAGCCTCATCTACACTAACAGCTGTGCTTGATCGATCATACAGCAAGACCACAAACTTCTCAAGGATCTCCAGGTCACTATCAGTCAGAACAGGAGGGTATTGACTTAGTTTCCTGAAGATGAGAGAGGCTTCAGGGAGTCTTTTTGCCTTTGTTACGAAAGGCTGATACAGTATTAGAACCTATAAAGGTGTGAAAGGATAGAATGCCTTTGGTCTTATCCTTTGGTCTTAATAACATGGTACAGGTCATGAACACGAATCCGACGTAGGCTCACACCATGCCCAAATGCAACCCACAGCTGCTGGAGACCAAGATCAAGGAGGCATGGGAAGATGCTCAATGCTCATTCATCCAGTGCCATTTAAGTCCTGTATGATCTGTACACATTCCAGGTAAGCATACATGAACAAGTCATGTATTGCCCCACTACCCCCCCAGCAATACTATTACTACTAGTCAAGAACTACAGTGGAAGTAAAACTAGATCAGCTGACACTGAACCCCATGCGAACCCCGAGTTCCACAGCAGTGAAATCACCAATGTGCCCTGGTTGTGAAATGACGTTCACTCTTTTAAACAAAACCTTCCATAACACATTAAATTGAGCTCTGACAGAAATGGTGGCCATCTTGAAAATGGTGGCCATCTTGAAAATGGTGGCCATCTTGAATTTTTGAGTGGCACACACACCTTTTTCCAGGAGAATGTTCCTTGAAGAATATTTGTACAAAACTTGATGATAGCGTCACCATTTGAAAAATGTATGTAAGGATTCAAGAAAAATGGCGGCAATCTTGAAAAATGGTTGCCATCTTGAATTTTTGAGGAACAAGATCCGTTTTCCCAAAAAAGTATTTTCACAAAATGGTATGCCTAAATATTTGTTTGAACGATTGACATAATGATCGAGCATTTCATAGAAATAGCGGCCATCTTGAAATAATGGCCGCCATGTTGGATTTTTCCCCAAAAGGGGCCCCTTGAGAGTATCTGTGCCAAATTTCATGCTTGTATATAAATTTGAACAATTCTCTTGAAATACGCGTTTATCTGCTGCACTATCAGTACATCACATGCACAAACACAAAGTTCCAACATATAATAAACTAAATTCAACATGTTCCCAACATGTCTTAGCTGAAATTTTACTTGGAGGTAGGGCTGGGTTGAAAGAGAGACCCTCTCTTAACACACACACACACACACACACACACACACACACACACACACACACACACACACACACACACACACACACACACACACACACACACACACACACACACACACACACACACACACACCTTACCTGGAGTGTGACTGCTCTGACCAGGTGTGGGTCCGTGTTGCACAGTGCCCCTACTGGCACCGCTCCAGCACTGCTGGCGTTGATGGCCGAGCGCGAGGGCGAGGAGATTCCTCGGGCGTGGAGCTGCAGGAGACAGGCCCGCAGGTCCTCCACACCGGCCCTTTTCCCCTTCATGCGGGCCTGTCTGTGCCAGGACAGTCCCAGCTCCCCCCCGCCCCTGGGTCAGAGGTAGAGGACAAAAAGGAACCTACATTGACGTTCATCTCATCCCACCGGACTCCCACAGTCCACTGGGCCCCACAGTCCACCAGACCCCAACAGTCCACCAGACCCCCACAGTCCACCAGACCCCAACAGTCCACCAGACCCCCACAGTCCACCAGACCCCCACAGTCCACTGGGCCCCACAGTCCACCAGACCCCCACAGTCCACTGGGCCCCACAGTCCACCAGACCCCAACAGTCCACCAGACCCCAACAGTCCACTGGGCCCCACAGTCCACAGGAACCCCACAGTCCACAGGAACCCCACAGTCCATCGGACCCCCACAGTCCATCGGACCCCCACAGTTCATCGGACTCCCACGGTCCACCAGACTTCCACAGTCCACTGGGACAAAAAAACGCCGCTCCTCCCCATCAACAACTGCAATAAGTATTCCAAATACACTATTTTTGGATTCTGTTGCAATTGGGAAGAATGGAGATCCCAGGGTTTACTAAGTGAGAGGTGAAAGCGTGGTTCTGTGGTACAGGGGCTGGTGTTACCTGATGTGGCAGTAGGCTAGGGTTAGAGGGGCTGGTGTTACCTGATGTGGCAGTAGGCTAGGGTTAGAGGGGCTGGTGTTACCTGATGTAGCAGTAGGCTAGGGTTAGAGGGGCTGGTGTTACCTGATGTGGCAGTAGGCTAGGGTTAGAGGGGCTGGTGTTACCTGATGTGGCAGTAGGCTAGGACCCAGCTGGTGTTACCTGATGTGGCAGTAGGCCAGGACCCAGCCCAGATCCAGCAGCAGCCTGCTCTCTGGACTGAAGTGCATGTTGAGGTCCCTGCCGTAGGCCCCGTACACGTGGAGCAGCAGGGGGGCCCGCTGCAGACACCCTGCAGCCACGGAGTGGAACAGAGTCACTGGGACCCTGGTGCCGTCCTAGAGATGTAGAGCAGAGTCAAGGTATTAGAGATAGTCTGCCCTCCCTCCTGCTGACAGACGTCGAGTAGACCTGGCCTGGGTCGGGGCTCATCACAACAGTTCATCTAAAAGGGGGCGGGTTTAATAAGACCCCTGTACTGAGCACGCTGTGGGAACAACCAAGATGGCTGCTGCTGATGTGACACACCTTCTGTAGCCCTGATAGGCGGTTAGTCGATCCAATTGTGTCCAGAGTCATGTCTGTCTGTGCCCGTTGGTAACGCCCCTTTGCATTAGAAAATTAACCAGGAGATTCAAGACGAACACACATTGGTACTGGTGCCGGAGATGTCAGGCTGCCATGCACACATTGTAAGCCCATGAGTGAAATAGCAATCCTCCAGAGTGTGTTTACCTGGCTCTGCACCTCCAGACGCTTGGTGACGTGTTCGCCACCACGCCCTCTCTCTGGGGGGGTCCCTTCCCTCTCCGGACGGGACAATAGGAGCCTGTCCATGGGCTGAAAAGAGAAGTGCTCCTGGGGGTGTGCTGGAGACGACAGCAGCAACTGCAGTGCATGGCGGGGGTCCGCGGGGCCCGGTATCCGCGACTCACAAGAACAGGCCCAGAGGGGGAGCTAGAGGAGGGGGGGGGGGGGGGGGGGGAAACCAGAGACGTCTAAACCTAGCAGACACACAGCAAGTCAACTCAATAATATACCAGAAACAATTAAAAATAAAATACATAGATATATCCCCTTTGACACATTTACCTCCACACACCCAGGAGGGAATGATTTGAGCTACATTCTAAAATAAAGTCTACTCAGGTTTTTCATTAGAGATAATAATATATAAGGAACACATGCAAATAGAAAGCTGCGTTAGATTTGCACAGTGATACGCAACAACCAACCACTATACCAGTGAAGCATTGGTGCTCAATCACTGACCGGTAGGCTGAATCCCCCCAGAGGGCTGGCTAATGGAACCACGGTCAGAGCCAGCCCCCCACTGGCCTCTCTGGTGGTCAACACGCAGTGCTCGCCCACCACCTCCATGTCTTTGAGGGTCACTTCCGGGCAGGGTGTGTACACAGGCACCCAGGAGCCCAGGGAGGGCCCCGAGAGGGGAGCCTTCAGCACCTGAAGGAGACTTCATTGTTCACTCTGAATAATGTCAGGAATTGGGTGATATCTGATCAATATGTGACGAAAACATCCCAGAAAAGCATTCATCATAGAAATATAGCCAGCCAGGAACCTTTTACTCATAAAATCATGAAAAGGTGCATTGAGGTTTAGAAATGAAGAAAGAGGTTTTTAGATTATGTTGTTTTTAGTAGTCAAACAAAGCTGGTATCTGATTGGATGCGCTATGAGAGGTCATGATCTGGTTGGTTTCCAAGGGTCAGGGTTAGGGTTGCCGCGGTGTGGACTTTCACACCGAGTAATACGCTCGTGTCAACACCGGTATTACCGGTATAAACGATATTAACTTTGAAACTATAGGTCAACCGCCATCTTCTCCGTCAACTCTCCTCTCACACTCGGTGACAGCGGCTGGCAGCGCGCCAATTCTCGGCGTCTTATAACGTTCTATATATAATAGTATAATATAATTTTATCTATCATAATATCACGGCCAAAAGCTCTGTGCGCCTCCGGATGGCCGTAGCGCGGGGAGCTCACGTAGGGATTGGGCTTCTTGGGGTTTGTTTACCGGCGTTGCTCTGGTTACCGGTCTTGTAAGGAAGCGCGTCAATTCTCGGCGCGCCAATTCTCCCGCACAGAGCAGAACTGTGGCCTATTCTACACATTTTAATTTTCTTAATTATAATTATATTATTCATTTTTACTGAATTTGTTTTTTTATTACAAAAAATAAAAAATCGTGTTGCCGGTGTGCAACACCGAGTAATCGATGTTGGCCTCAACACCGGTAATACCGTATACCGCGGCAACCCTAGTCAGGGTAGTAGGTAGTAGGAATACACTGGTGATGGAGCTGGTGCTGAAAGCTCATCATTAGTTGACTGCTTGATGGCTTCACAGAGCAGGACTGCTGCGTTGTACCTGGTACTCCTGCCCAGGGCCTGTGTTGGCCAGTATGACCAACCCGTCCCTCCAATGCTCCACATGATACATCAGCCCTGGTAAGCGGCGCTGCACCAGGATGGGTTCTAAAGTAGGCGTGGTCACGTTGATAAGCCACACCTCCGAATCCGTCTTACTGCTGGAGTTGATGGTTAATATCCTCCCGTCTCTAGAAAGGGCCACCTCAACAAACACACTGGGGTGGGGAAGCACACACAGACACACCTTTTAGGGACCTTTTGTCATATATTGTTGAATTCGGTTTACATTCAGACAGGAAAATATAAATCAAATGTTCTGACCAAACAAATAAAACGTCTGTTATCTGGCTGTCACAGGCCGGTAATAAGCCCATCCAATCATTTCATTCGGCCCGAATGAAATGATGATGATGCCTTTCTGTTAGAATAGAAAATTCCTATTTGGCTTAACTTAATCCTTTTCAGCTTTTCCCAGCAACAAGCGGTCTTATGATCAGAAGGACCCCTTATTCAATGCCTTATTGCTTCCTTTATGGTCTCACTAACTAGCATATCTGCTGTCCATGATGAGTTAAGTAGCATTCCTACAAGGGCGAGAAACTGGAAAAACTCTTAACGCTCGGATCGCTGCTCACTTTGCTCTTAAATTCTACAAGTATTGTGTGCTACTTTGCAACTAGAGGTCTCATCTGTCCTAGAAGCAAATCTCATAAATAAATTGCCACGACCCCGTCTAACCTACCTACCTACTTACCAATAAATTAAATGTGACAAAAACAAGAAAAAAACTCTGGTTTATGTGGCAATCACAGGCTTGGAATTCAGACCATTCATCTCATTTGGCCAGAATGAACCGATTGGAAGGCCTGCCTTTGGGTCAACCCACCAATCCCTCACACACTCGCATGCGCGTGCACACTGCGCATATGACCGCAGTTTTCAGCAAGGCACACATATTAGTCTGACATCGCCAGATTGTTTTGCAAATACATATTAGCCTGGACCCTCTCAGGTCATGTTTGACTTCCACAAGGTGTTCTAAATGGGGGCAGACCAAAATGCCTCTGGACACAATTGGAGACACCTAAAACCAATCAGAAACAACAAGAAACGTGTGTCACATCAGACATAAGCCCAATCCGGGCCAGGTCTGCTGGAGATCTGTCTGAACGGGAGTAGGGCCAGACGCATAAGTCTTAGCAGATGAGTCCGGTTTCCAGGCTACATATCTATTGCTAAAGCAAGTGAGCTAGTCCTTTGTTTTGGGGTAGGGCCTTGGAGGGAGGCCTGAAGAGAGCATAGGGATATGTTTCGATTTGATACTTTCAGATTGTAGCTCACTCTGGCTGGCTACTCCGTATGTCCTACCGAAATCTTAATCCATAGTCTTTAAACACCTTCCCCATGCAACATGCAATTCATTTGACTACTTACTCAGGCTGTGTGTCTTCAAATACAGGCCTAGGTATGGCTGCAGGGGAATTCAGGTCCAAGCGAAACACACGGCTGCAACGCAGACCCTCCTGAGTCGTGTAGAACAGGACTTCGTCATTGGCCCACTCTTGAGCGAACACACACACACACACACACACACACACACACACTTTTCAATGTATAATAAACTAAATTCAACATGTTCCCAACATGTTAATATCTTATAATGAAATTGTACTTGACTGGAAAAACTATTATTTGTCATTTGTTTTACTAGTGCATCTCTAACCAAAGCTGAAGACATTGTGCAGGGTGAAGAGGATTTTTGAGAGATCCTTTTGAGTGGCCGCGTCAGCCTGCTTCACCACCACACACCTGGGCACAGGCAGAAAGCATCTAGATTTTAGACCGCTCCCGCTCATTTCTGACCAATCAGAGGATCTCTTCCCTGATGGTTTAGGGAATCCATCTCGCCTCAAACACAGGTGTGAGGAGAACAACACTTTGGTGGGAGCAGAGACGGAGGGGACTGCTTCTGGGTTTTTTAGTTTCAAAAGCTTGCCCTCTTCTGCTTTTTTCCGGCTCTCTCTTTACAACTAACAAATCTTACCTATGCGACTTTAATTACAATTTCCAAACAAACAATGAAATATTTATTCCAGTAGAAAAGAAGAACATTTTCTATATGTTTAAAATAATCCACACATCAAAGATCCTGATGTAGTTCCCCTCGATGTGTTCTGTGTTTGATTACCTGGCCTGCTCTCTGTGAGAGCTCTTCATGGTAGCAGCGAGGTGCCTCTCTGAGGGGGACACACGCACCCGCTGGACCGCCCACTCCCCTCTCTCTCCGCCGTCCTCCCCCCCAGGGCAGCACTGCTCCAGATCAAGCAGCAGCTCAGCCTCCTCTGGAACGGGAGCAACATCTTAATGGACCACTGCCTCAATTTCTCATTCTCTATTATTCACCTATAAGGGATAATGTATAGAACGCCGGTCATTATCGGGAAAATAAGCCCTGACAGGGCAAACAGGACATCGACGTGCATTTTTGGCATGGGAACCAAATGATTCTGCTCATGTTGTGTTTGCTGTGGCGTCTGGCGCCCTTTCCATCAGAACCATATCCATCAGAGCCGGCCGGATGAGGCCCATCACAACGTGGCCAATGTTAATCTAATATGGGCCCTGGGAGAGTGTGATGCCGAGGGAGAGGATCACCCTATGGACGCACCGTTGAGGCACTCTTTAATCTATGGGATGTATGGGGCATAGGAAAAACTAAACTAAACATGAATGGTAGAAGACAACAAGAACATGGTTCTGGAGTCATGCACTTACTCTGCCTCCAGTCCCTTCTGTAGATGCCTTCACATCCCACGGAATACACATAGTCGCGTCCACAGATCTGTCAAATAATAAGATAATGAAGTTATGAAGAACCTTACAGTGTGAATTGCTGCCGGTTCCAAAATCGTACCAATGATTCGTCTTGTAAATCGGCAAACTTGCTGTATGATGCTCTCAGTCTTCTTTTAAAGTTCTTCTGAAGATTTTTATACTTCTTGAGGTCAGGGTTCGAGCACCTAGGGATCGGTTTTGAAGGGCCCTGGAAACAAACAACACTTTATCATGGATGAGGCTGATGCGTTGACCACGATATTATATATTTTTTACATGAACTACAAAGCAATGCAGCCAATAAAGAAACAAGCTCCATGCAGATTAACTGTCCGCAGTGCCCAGTATCATTTTGCTATACCCGCTCTGGTCCTGCTGTACATACATGCCTCTTTTGTCCGTGGTGTAACTAGAAACCAGCCTATATTATACATGAGGTAACGTTATCAGCAGTCTAGTTAAGCGGTGTTATGGTGTAAACCTAATCAGACAGCTGGTCTAACACCCTCACCGTGTATACACACAGACACAGTTTTGATTTCCACATATGATAAACTAAATTTAGCATGTTCCCAACATGTTAATATCTGTAAATTGTACTTAAACTGGAATGAACACATATCTGACATTTGTTTTAGTAGTGCACCTCTGACCCAAGCTGAAGACATTGCCCAGGGTGAAGATTATGTTTTTCAGAGAGTGTAATTGTGTAAACTTAACCCCAAAGCTGGAGCAGCGTGTGGATTTCACACCCTTACCGTGTACAGGTATGCTGCAGGCGGAGTGGTCCTGCAGAGCCCAAACGGGCGCAATCGAAGACGAGCAAAGGAGCCGAAGCGACTGAATAACGCGCTCATTGCTCACATTGCAATAAATGCTCTCTTTAGCCGTAATACAGGGTCGATTTTACAACATGTATTTTTTCCAGTTCTAAAACAGAGTTTCTTACGGCACTGAAACACAAACCCGCCCTTTCGTTTAATTGTTTTCAGTTATTCAAATCGTATGCCTCCTTTTATATTTAAAACAAAAGTAATATTCAGGCTACAACGAGTCCAACGCAGTGTTTTACATGTAAACACACGTGCAGGAAACGGTGACAGAAAAGCCGGCAATGACGCGGGCAAGATTCTACACAGAAGTAATCAATCCAAGATACAGGCACCACGTGTTTGTATGGCCTCACTTTGAACGATGATATCCGTGATCCACTAGCATGTCTCCAATGAGCTGAGTGTACGGAAGTAACGGTCAGTGGTAACAGGTGACCGCGGCTCACATAAAGGAACATTTTACCACTAAAGCCGTACACTTCAGCAAACTCGTTTCCTACATTACCTAAGTGCTGCAATTTAAAGTACACATACACTGTGATTCACTTATGTTTGCACCATTTTTTTATAAACAATATATGTAATTTGCCAACAAGGACGTCGGGAAGATGCAGAGAGAAATGTGTGAAGAGAAAGACGAACGTTTCTCAGGACCATTGCTAGATGGTAAAGATGAGGGGATTCAGACACGGAAACTGGATGAGGATGCGATCGCGGGTGCTGATGTGGCCCGTGCGAGGTGGACCTTACTGCGACAGGTGAATACATCCTCCATCTGATGGCAGATTGAATCATATTGACATACATCTACAGGCTCTTACATGTGTCATACAAAATGAAACACATTCAATACAATGTTTGTTATTCAGGGGACACACACATCGGACTTTGATCGATGCATAAATGTTGATCATGCGTTATAAGCACCTAACGCATGACAATTACGCCTCTTACATATGATGTTACCCTGACATCGTAGTTATATATTGCAGATAACGAATACCAATATGACATTATCATCCATACTGATTGAATAAGAACTTGATTGCAATGTATTCCATTATCAAGTGTGTTTGGCAAGTGCGTCCCGTGGATCTTATCTGATGTGTTCCTCACTCTGTCTCCGTGACTGGGAGCAGGGATTGTAGCAAGCTGGATGCAGAAACATTACCATACATGGTTACAGAAAATCCTTCGCTGCCATATATATCTCTTGGCAACAAAGCTGCGCAACTTTTATTAAGCGTAATCCGGAAATGATAATGATATACTCCACTCCTCCTGGTCAATATAGATTAATTTATATAAATATGTAGACAGTGTTTCAATATGTGTTTAATTTGTAGAAACAACTCCTTTAACTAGAACTCAGAAACAGCTTAGGTAGGTCGAGTTTCTTGATACATGTTACTGGACATCGGAAGGATGAATTTCAGAGGTAAAATAAGGAGTTTTGACTGGATAAGTTATCCTGAGAAGACGATGCGCGATGCTTCCTTGTGTACCGGTGGGGCGTACACTGCTGCGAACTCTGCCATGCATCAATTTCCACCGGGCGCGTAACGGCAGCGTAGCCAGCCGTATTCACACGAGATCACGCGATAGTCCTAAACCTAATGTACTCACCTTCCACTCCCAAAACTACTGCAATTAAACGCCAGGCTTTGTCGACTCCTTTCTGACATTGTCCTTATAAAAGGATGATTTATTTCATAAATTATTTTATGTTGCTCCACGTTCGACAATCAGTCTCTCGTCCTCCATGTTGCCGACCCTCTGAGACCCTTTGATTGATTGACTGCTGACCTGTGCCGTGTTCCGATATCCATACTTCCATGAGTACACTTAAACGAAGTACACTATCCGCACTTACCAAGCGCGCTAATTTTCAGACGTCAGTGTTGTTCCAAATCGAATACTCCGTGATGCACTAACCGGAAATTACGATCACGACTGCCGCCGCGGCTCCTCCCCCGCAATAAACATCCCGCTTTGAACGGTGAACTTTTTACGCCTAGCAGCTATAAAAACTACAAAATATGAATGCAGGCTATGAAAATGCACCGACTTTGGCTGAGCCTGGCTCCGCTCTCTTCCGCTACGTAGCTAAGATGGCTGCCGTTGAGTACGAAAAGTGTACATCGCCACACACTTCGCAATTTGACCGTTTTGAGTACAACATCCGGGTCCTTTCAGTACACATATGCCGCTTTTCCACTGCATGGTACCAGCTCGACACGACTCGACTCGACTCGACTCAGCTCGCCTTTTTTGCGTTTCCACCGCGAAAACATGGTATCTGGTACCTGAAGTGGCTGCTTTTTCTAGTACCGCCTCGCTCTAGGTTCCAAGCGGCTGAGCCGATGCTAAAAGGTGACGTCGGCAGACGGCCGGCCACTGATTGGCCAGAGAGTGTGACGAAGTCACGAGAGCGACATGGCAACCATGCTGGTAACAGCCATAGCAGCGCCGCAGCCAACATATTCCACTTCTTCAACATGCCAGCTAATAATGCGAACACGAATACCATCGCATCGATGTTCTCCATTGTTGTTATGTGGGTTCTGTCCATGTGTGGGTTACGTAGGTGTTGTTTGCGTCGCGTACAAAAATACGTCACGGCCCTTTCGCGCAGCCGACCCCGCCCACGTCCCGGAGGTACTATTTGCGGTGGAAAAGGACCCGCGCTGCTACCGTGTCGAGTCGTGTCGAGTCGTGTCGTGTCGAGTCGAGCTACATGTGCGGTGGAAAAGCGGCATTATTTTCGCCAGATCTGAATCGGAACGCCCTACGTACTCAAACTTAGGCTAGTAAGTACGGATAGTATGGATATTGGAACACGGCACTGGTGCTGTCATGCCAAATTTGTACCGGTGTCACACTAAATTTGTACCGGCTTCCAAATTTGTACCGGGCGCGTCATCCATACGTAATCCACTCCAAATCTGCCTGGCAACAGATGATCGCTTAGTCCGTTGCCTGGCAACGGACGATCGCGTCGAATGACGTGAACATTCGCGAACCTTCTATCTAGCGATCCGTTATCTGTATTGTGCTATTTCGTCCTTGACCTGCTTTAAACACTCAGTTTACTTGCTAAATTTGATTAAACAATTAAATACAATACAAATATAAAGTAAAAACAAGTGTTATCTGTAATGATATCATAATCAGTTATTAGACCGTCACACGGAGCATGCGCAGTTGGATTGGCGCGCTGCATGTTGATGTCTGTTCCAAGATACATCGTGTGTTTATTAAGGAACCCAACAAAACATTACATTATCTAGCGATCCGTTAACTGTCTTATGTTATTTCGTCTTTGGCACCATGAGCGCAAATGTTTTTTGAAACCTGCCCGGCAACGGACGACGCGATCATCTGCTGACAGGCAGGTTTGGAATGGATTACGTGTGATGAGAGAAAAGAAAAGAAGAAGAAAATCCTAACAACTAAGTCACACAGACAGAAGGCACAGCTACAGACATTATACAGTGCACTAGACAAAGAAGTAAAAAAGAGTGCTAGAGCAGACAGGAAGGCATATATTGAGAAGATCGCAGAGGAAGCAGAAGCAGCTGCCTCAAAACAGGACATGGGCACACTCTACAAGCTAACAAAATCACTTACAAATAGATTTCAGGCAACGGACATTCCAATTAAAGATTCAAACGGAAAAACCATGACAAAAGAGGAAGACCAATTAAGGGGCTGGAAAGAACACTTTCAGAGGGTACTTAACAGAGATGACCCAGCAACTGAGGCAAACATCACGCCAGCAGTAGACCTTTTAGACATAGAAACGGAGCCACCAAATGTAGAGGAGGTAAAGATTGCCATAAAGGGTTTGAAGAATGGAAAGGCCCCAGGAATAGACAGAGTCCAGGCAGAATTTCTGAAAGCGGAGGAACATCAAACAGCACTAGCCCTTACGGAAATTCTCAGGGACATCTGGACTTCAGAAGAAACACCACAATCCTGGAAAATGGGCCTCATCGTCAAATTACCGAAAAAGGAAGATCTGTCAAATTGCAACAATTGGAGAGGAATCATGTTGCTACCAGTCACCAGTAAAGTCCTAAGTCGAATCATTCTAAATCGACTAAGTGACACAATTGACCATTACCTTCGAAAAGAACAGGCAGGGTTCAGAAAGGGATTGTGCTGTGCAGAACATATATTCACACTGCGACAGATAATTGAACAGAGCAATGAATGGAGGGCAACCATCTACATTAACTTCATTGACTTTGCTAAAGCATTTGACAGCATCAACAGAACAGCACTGTGGAAAATTCTAAGTCATTATGGAATTCCCAACAAAATCATCTCTATAATCAAGATGCTATACAGAGACTTTGGTGCCAAAGTTATCTGTGGATCCAATCTCACTGAAGAATTCATTATAAAAACAGGAGTCAAGCAAGGCGGTTTGCTATCCCCACTACTTTTCTCACTTTGCATAGACTGGCTTATGAAAGAAACAAAGGGAAACAACAAAAGAGGAATATCGTGGACATTCACAGAAACTCTGGAGGACATTGATTTTGCAGATGATATTGCTTTGTTAGCCCATCGCCAAAAGGACATCCAAGGCAAAACAAGACTTAGCAACATATGGCAAACAGATTGGGCTAAATATCAACAGTGACAAGACTAAAGTCATGAAAATAAACTCAAAATCCAACCAGCCGCTCACCATCAATAACATGAACGTGGAAGAAGTGCAGGAATTCACCTATTTAGGCAGTAAAATAACAACAGATGGAGATTCAGGGGCAGATGTCAAGGGCAGGATCAATAAGGCTAGGGGAGCGTTTGCAGCACTAAGAAAAATATGGAAGACTTCAAAGATCAGCATAAAGACAAAGCTGAGGATATTCAAGAGCAACGTCCTCGGGGTTCTCCTATATGGAGCAAAATCATGGAAAGTGACACAGACCATCTGCCACAAGCTAGACATATTCCAGACTCGAAGCCTTAGGAGGATACTGGGAATATTTTGGCCTAGGACAATCTCAAATGAAGACCTCTACAGTAGAACAGACATGAGACCCCTGTCAAATGTTATCAAAAACAGAAGGTGGATGTGGATCGGACATGTGTGCAGAATGGACCCAAGCGCTATCCCAAGGGTGGCCATGAGATGGACACCACCTGGGACAAGAAAACAAGGCCGACCAAAAGAGACATGGAGAAGATCTGTGGAGAAGGAGATGAAACAACTGGGATGGTCCTGGGGCCAAGTGCAACATTGGGCAACAGACAGGCAGCATTGGCGTTCGTTGGTGAAGACCTTATGTGCTACCAAGCACGAAGAGGACTAACTAACTAACGTGTGGATGACGCGCCCGGTACAAATTTGGCAGCCGGTACAAATTTAGTGTGACACCACCGGTCATGTCAAAGTTGTGATAGGCTACATGAGCTGAGTTTTGTGTTTTATTTTGAAAATTGACCAGATGCTCTATGGCTTCTACTTTTTCACTTCCTGCCCGGCTCGATCTGCTCTGTTGAAATTGACGTGGTTCAGCAACGGCTCGCGTCAAAAATAGAAGTGCTACGGAACGATAGCGCTGCGGCACGGCGTGCTGCTTCTGGGACGCTGCTGAGACGTACCGCAGCGCGCCCGGTGGAAATGGGTTCATTGATTAGAGTGGCAGCGATCAGCAGCGATGACCGATGGAATTTATAAATGAGGAAGACAACAAATTCCACAAATTCCCTCCCTGTTTCCACAACTTTGTCGTGCTCTCTGCACGACAAAGTGGCGGAAACAGGGAGGGAATTTGCCTACGCATCTTTCACCGCCGGTGTGGGTATCGGATTTGACTCGGCTGCCAGATCGACTCGGGGTCCTAGATGCACAATAATGACGCACTTCCTGTAAACACTGTCTTTTAAATGCGCATGCGCGTTTCATTCATTCCCATGTTATTCCCAAGTATTACCAATCTCCTTTTGTTTTCTAATCTATGAATAATAATCGAATGTACAAATTATTGTTGCCTAGACTTGGGTTATATATAAAAGAAGAATCGGTTAACACCATTCACTGAACGGGGCGATCCACTTTATTTCCAGCGCTCCCAACACAGAGTCAAAACAGCGACCCACACGCAGACACTTCCGTTCTCCTCCTTCAGAATAAGAGTCCCTAACAGGAACTGGGTTACATATGCATTCATCAGTGCTTTTAGACGTTTCGTTTGGCTTTGTTTGTGCGAAAGAACGAGCTGCGTTCAATGAAATCAAAACCAAAACGGATTGAGCCTTCTTTTTATGCCCATAATTGAGCCCCGTTTATAAACAACCCATCCGGGTTTTGTCCGTTGGCTTGTTTCGATACGTCAAGTGTCGATATGTCATCTGTAAGCGCAGGACCCCGAGTCGAACTGGCAGCCGAGTCAATCCGGTACCCACACCGGCGCCAACATCGTGAATTATAGAAAAAGATCCATGCTGAAAAGAGCATGTGCTCGCTCATTAAAATGCTGAATCAACATAGCGTTCTTTATCATTTTATTAGTGAGGAAATTTTTCAAAGATGTGCAACTTCTGATGCATTAGTTCACATTTGGGTTTACGAATGCAGACATTTTGGGCATGTTCTCAGATTATGAAACACGGGTGTGCGAATTTGTTTTGCACCAACTGCGCTGCAATGATTGTAGCAAAAGTGTCAATTGCATGACTCTTTGAAGTTGTGATGCATAGGATATAGGGCTGTAACAATACGCGTATCGAAACCGAAATCGCGACACTCAAAGCCACGAACCTGTCTCGCGGTGTGAGAAGGCAGAAGCGCGATATGCCCTTTCTAACTCTCCGGTCAAATTGTCAGATTGAAATTTGCTAATAATTTGTCTAAATAATAGTCTGCTAACAGCGCCCCCTCCTATCGATGCCGTAAGTATGCGACGAGATGCCCTCTCTGTGATGACAGCTCTCCGTGGCTATGGAGGATTGCATTTCTCCACGGCCGTCAAGGTCCTCATATGCGATATGAACGACATTTATCCAGAGTGGGCCAAGCACGAAAAATGCCTGTGTGATCCTGTCTCTATTGTTTTGTGTGATTTGACTGGCAGTTTGTCTGCTTATAGGTCGGAATGAAGCGGCCACCGATTATTGACAGGATGGGTACTTTTTCTACCGGACTCGTTCGCTTCTTCAGTAGACACACGCGCTACCGCTCGCTCTCCTCGCTCGTCCTCTCACTCGCTGACGTCACTCACACACGCGTACGCACACTGCCATTCTCGCGCACACACATATGCTACTCGTAACACTATGCCCCGTTATGCGACGTTCATGTTAGACGTTCATGTTTTTCCCCATCTATTGAAAGTTAGGCTATTAAACATGTTGCATTCTATACGGCCTGATTATGTCATTATTTAAGCTGCATAGTCTAATAAGAAGCGCTAATAAGGATATTTGACTAAACCAACCGAACAGTTCAGGGTTTTTGCCTACCAGCAAAAAGCATCCTCCAACTGCAATCTTTGGTTATTTCTTTATTAATTTAGCTATACTTTAATAGTTTTCTTTCTGTTCTCCCTGTTCAAATCTGTTCAGTGTTCCAAATTATTTGTTATTAAATGTTACATTAAGTTAATTGGTATATAAGTGTTGTTTGAATAAAATGCTTTTTAAATTTAAAAAAATCGTGGGATGCATCGAACCGTGGGTCAAAAATCGTGATACAAACCGAATCATGAGTTTGTGTATCGTAACAGCCCTAGGATAGAATTTGTGCACCTGTAACACAGACTTGGAAACTCCTATTTTGTGTTTACAATGGTAGAAAAAATATTTACGACTTCAAGATTTCTTCCTTGCTAATTTCAAGGGAGTTTTGTCTTGCCCTTGTGGGGGCTTGGGTAAAGGGGGGTGTCATAAATATTTGGCCTGTTAAGCCATTTGAGACTGTAATGGTGATTAAAGGCTATACAAATAAAATTGAAATGAATTGAAATGTACTGTTACCAGGGGTGTAACGGTACACAAAAATCTCGGTTCGGTACGTACTTCGGTTTTGAGGTCACTGTTCGGTTCATTTTCGGTATAGTAAGAAAACAAAATGCTAAGATATAAATGTGCTAGTTGTTCATAACACACTTAGGTGCTTTTAACAATAGGAACATTAGACAATACAAAGCTAGAATTCTGCTTGAAAAAATACAAATACAAGATTCTGAAATGTAGAAATAAAAATCAATAACATTGGCTCAGACTGTTTCTTTAAAAAATATATTTTCTCCATGGGCAAAATTGAACAATTGCAACACTAAACAGTTTCAAGTTGTTGCTCAGATTAACTTTTACTCATGCACTATATAGTGCACTTAAAATACCCAAAATTTGACATACGTTGTACCCTACATGTTACTCCCGTATACCACAATGCAATGCGGTCGTGTTTTTCCGGAGGAGAAGGAGAGTCTCCGGCTTTCGTTTAGAAATGGCAACTATTTATTTGGGATTTAACGTAGAATATTTAACATTCAAAATTAATTTAAAAAAACTTGGACAAACCCCTTGTTGTTGGGTTTACGAATGCACAACTTTTGTGCATGTTCTCAGATTATGAAACAAGGGTGTGTGAATGTGTTTTACACCAACTGCGCTGCAATGATTTTATCAAAAGTGTCAAGTGCATGACTCTTTGAAGTTTTGATGCACAGGATAGGATTTGTGCACCTGTAACACAGACTTGGGAAGTCGTAGAGACTATTTAGTGTCTACAATTGTAGAAAAATATTTACGACATCAAATGTACTGTTACACATTTGTACGACAGAGTATTAGGGCCACACGTGAAGAAAAAAAATATTTTTGCCGTGACGAGATTAAAATCGACACGTCGACTTTAAAGTCAACATGTCGACATTAAACTCGAAATGTCGAGAATAAAGTTGAAATGTCATGTCGACTTCAATCTGAACGTGTCGACTTTAAACTCGAGATGTCGAGAATAAAGTTGAAACATCATATCGACTTTAATCTCGACGTGTCCATTTTCCGTTCCTCTGTCAGCACGCAGACGCTCCGGGCATCCTCCCAAGCGTGCAGCGGATGAAAACGAAGTTGTCATCCCCTGTAGTAGTGCGGCATTGCCATCAGTGGTTGCATTGACGGTTTTTGTCGCTATATTGTTTGGATGGAGGCCTATACCACAAACATGACCCCAGGGTTATTGCCGACTACTTCGTGTCATCCGCTGCACGCTTGGGAGGATTTTAAATTGAAATTACTCCTTTTTCTAATTTAAAAAAGACAAATTGGTGTCAAACCCTATAAAAGACAGCTGTGAGATGTGTTTGAAATGTAGTTCAATCAATGGCTTATCTTGCGTTATTGGAAGACTTAGCATACCATGCTCTCCGCAGGGACCGCGTTTTCAAAGATCGCTCTGATCTGCTTGGTGATCAATGAGATCGATGGGCTGTGGGCTGTGATTCGCGACCCAACTGAATTAACTGCATCAGTCACTTTTTCCCATGCAGCAAGCTTTCTTTTATTTGTAATGTCTCCTGCACTAGGTGAGCCAAAAAGTAACTTGGTTTAATTCAACCTAGTTTATGAGCGTTTCAATTTTAGTGTTGGAGAAGTTTATTTTCTTCACTCTCTTTGCCATTTTAACCGTGAGGGAAAAAATACATTCACATGGTTGATAAAGGGATGCGTTGTGACCTCATCCTCATCTTCAAACCGCTTATCCGGGGTCGAGTCGCAGGGGAAGCAGCTCCAGCAGGGGGCCCCAGACTTCCCTTTCCTTGGTAAGGGAAGGGAAGTATTTGACCATACATGGTTAATTGGAGGTGTTTCTAAATGCAAATGGCCTGAGCGTGCACGAGCGTGGTAATTAAGACCAGGTGGGATTTCAAGATTGGTTACTGAGTTCCTTGCGCAAATTTGATAAATACAGATTATTTTTTTTCCTTAAGTACATCCTAAATTTCATTCTTAAGCGAGAATTTAGAGCCACAGTTGATAAATGAGGCCCTGGGATATCACAGCCATCGCTGAGTGCGCTCCTGCCAGCCGTGTGGTTTGATTGAATTGACCCCCCGGCCCCACTACATAAAATGCATTAGAATGCAATTTGCTGCAATGTCCAGTTTTCCTAATGTTATCTGAGCTATTGACTGCACACTTGCTATAAAAGCACAGACTGATACGTTTTGGGTTGAGTAAAACCGTTATCTAGAGTGGTTTTCCAGCAATATTTTACAGCCTACAATTCTCATGCAGGCGATAGTGGGTATCCCCTGACGAACTGGCTCCTCACTCCCTTCCCCAACCCACAAACCGAAGCTTAGCATCGTTATAATGCTGTTCATGAGCGAGGCCGGGTGGTGGTTGAGCGCGCCATTTGACATTTGAAATCTCGATGGAGTTGCCTTGATAAGTCCGAAGGAATCCTTTTATACACACCTGAAAAGGTTTGCAATACTATCTGGGCATGTGCAGTTTTGCACAACATAGACCAGAGGAACGGAATTCCTGCACCTGCTCCCATATTGCCAGACAAGATGGATGCGCACACAGAGAACGAGGAGCATGCTCCTAGAGAGGTTGTATTGGGCGAACACGTGATGCAGCGTTTATTGATGACAGGTAAGACACATTATATACTTTTATATACCTTTACAATGCACAAATGTCAGACAATACTCATATTGCGCACTTCGGCAGTTCATTTACCAATGGCTTCGATTGTTTCTTTCTGTGACTGCAGCACAACATCAATAAGGACACGGGCCGAGGTCACTGAGCCGCAAACTGAGCCTGGCGGAGTGGAGCGATCACTGGAACCTGGGAGAGACTGGGGGACGTTGGTGAGGCCCGGCGCAGTGGCACTGGACCCACTGTAGCCTGGACAATTCGGGGGACGCCGCTGAGGCTGGTGCATGGAAGGATGCTGGCATTCGGCGCACATGTCTTGTGGGACTTCTTGCTTTCATCTACCACAAATGAAAAAAAATAATAAAGTCCATTTAAATTTAATTTTGGTCTCCTTTTTCGTTTATAATGAAGGGTATTGGCTTTAATACAGCTTCTCCATCTCGCTTTCCTGCGGTTGTTTCCCCCTCATCCTCGGACACAATTCCAGAAAGCAACTTTTCCCCTATGATGCCAGCAACCCTTTCGTCCAGGGACGATGCCGGGGGCTTCCCGTGCCCACTTCCAGTTATGTGTATACTATGCCGGTATTCTGAGATTCGGTTTTTGAGATTCAAGATACTTCTTGAAATGACCTTGGGGTAGAACTTACCTCGGTTACAACAACTGCCATGCAAGGTTTTTATTTTAGTTGGATACCCCTGTGCTGAGGCTTCGAAACAAAATATTCTTCCTGTTCTTTACTTCGGTAAGAGGCACTTCTATTTCACAGTTTATAAATATTGCTTTTTTTTTGGGCGTAGGCGTAGCCATTTTCCCGTTTATTGATAGGTCAGCAAAGGCTCCCTATATACTAGGAATATTCATTGATAAATTAGCATTGACCTTTTTAGGACTATTATGAGACGATCTTGGGAGGAGCTGGGCCCTCGTGCTCGCTCGTACATGCACGCAAAATTGAGTGCACGTTGGTATTTATAAGGAGAGTGCCTACAGGTGTGCGCCGCACGGTTTTATAGATCTGAATATTTTTGTGCATACTTAGATTCTGAGGTTTGGGCATATGCAATGTTTTAGGGAGGGTTTTACGCAGATTTTTATAAATTAGGCATTGTCTCTTCTGTTGATTAACAATGACTCAGTCATAATATTACAGCAGTAATAATGTCACAGAGTAATGTAACAGTGTATTGTAAAACTGTTAAAATCTGTGTATGTAGCAGTGGAAGAATGTAAAGCAAAAGGAATATGGAATGTTGTGCTTTATTTCCATTGCATACGTGATCTCAACATGCTCCGATCTGAACCAAATAATTTGGTAATGTTTGTATCATGGGGCTTCTGAAAGGGCACCGGGCTAAAACATTAAGGGGATTCTTCTATCTGTACAGTCCAACAACCATATACTTGTAGATATACTTATTTATTTTCCATTCTCTCTTCCCATTCTCAATTCCTGTCAGGTTTTGCATCAGAAGCAGGTGGACAATCCAGGGGTCAAGCAGGTATCTGTCCGAAGATTTGCAACCTTTGACCTTTTCACCAGGTCAAGAGTCGTGCCCTCTTGCCCTTCAGATGACCAGTGGGTGCAGTACCGAAGTGTCTCTCTACCAGAGTATAGTGCCTTGCTCAGGTGTGTGACTACAGACGCCTATGCACGTATGCATGCACGTGCACGCCCATTTGAAGGGAACCTGTTGCTAGTTTTGAAAAGTTGTACAATAACCATGTGTACCATGGTCCATGTGTACATGTGTTCAACAAATGTCTCAAGCTAGCAGAGTGATTTAAAAAAAAAACTTCATTGGCTTACTTGTATAATCTGATGTGTTTCTGTGCTGTTTAGAGATAACCTGGGACCCCTCAGAGTAAATGAAGTGCTCAATAGTTTCGACAACACCGGCAATGTCTGTGAGTACTTTACCCTTTTCTAATGTGTGTGTGTGTTTTGTGCACTAACTACACAGTCGTTAAGCCTCGTACCAGCTCAGGTTTGGTTTTGACCTGCGATCCGTTCTTATATTGCATTTCCTCTCGTTTTCAACCCAATTTCAAGTGGCTCTCCACTCTGATGTCAATAAAGGCATGCAAAGCACATACAATTTATTCAAGACAAATACAATGAAATGTGATTAACAATAATTACTCCAAAAAATATATATACGATTTGATGTTAGATAGGACTATTGGACTGAATGAATGCAAGTTTAAGAATAAACTTGATTAATCCGGCTCACGCCAAAGCTACATTTTCATTTCTCTGAATGACAATGCTGACAGCCAATGTGAATCGCTTCTTGAGATCCTTCCAAACGCTGCACGAATTAACTTGCTCTGTGTATCAGATGCTCAGAACTGGTTGAATGAAAGGAATAGGCAGAGGCTGACAATCGTGGTTCGATTCATCACTCAACTTTGACATAATGTGACTCCAACAAGAGTTATGTATAATACTGCGGTACTATTACTTCTGGATGACCGCCAGAGGAAGTGTTTCACATCGGATTAATCCTCCTCGCGAATGCATAGTGGAGTGTCAACAAGTTCACCTGTGACCCCCAGTGCCAGCGTGCCAAACGTATATAATCACATGGGATTCTGGGCACGCTTCCAATGGAATCTCCTTCCACGTGACAGAGAACTCAAACAGTCATCCAGAAGTAATGGACCTATAGTTACGTACGTAGCTCTCGTTCTAACTCTCTATGTCTTTCAATGTCACAAACTTCATGATTGCCCATGGTAGAGGGTCCCCAAAGAACAGTCTTTATTCCTATATGCCTCTGATATCAGTCACATGCAACAGTCTCTGCTAAGACAGTGCAGATTCCTTCTAACACACACCATAATAGGCCAATTACTGATCGGTTTGGCTAATGCTGTTAACATACACTTCCAGTGCTCAGTCTGGAAAGGATAGCCTTACTTGCAGCCTCTGTCGAGTGATGGGTTAAACACAGCCAATTCAATGACTTGTTTCACATGGAACCAAGTCTATTAACAAAGCATTTATAGTCACTGATCTGACAGGGCTATCACTTTCATTGGTCCCCCAAGGTAAACAAAATGTACAGAGCGTCTGAACACAGTCAGTGCTTGCACTGATAACATGATTGATGTTTGTGGACTCAGAAGTTTAGCTTTTTTACATACATTTTTATATGCCAAAAGGGGCATAAAGCACTACCCCTGAACCACTAGCTTCCTAATGAAGGCGTGCCTGGCTAGTAGAGCAGGACCAGAGTACTCAGTTTGCCAAAGTTGGCCACAGAGAGCTAGTCTTGGCAGAAAAGTTCTAGCTCTGCCTTTTCCAGGGTTTAAACAGAGTTCAGCAGAGCCTTTGTAAACCATTTTGTAATTCTCAGGGTGCATAAAGTGTTTTGCTTGGGACCTTTCTGCTGTGTCCCCGCCACAAGGCAGGAAACAATAGTATGTTACCACATGGTCAGGTTACCAACACAATGGGTGGGAGGAGATAGCAGCCGCTTATTATCTAGTAATGAGTTCAAGAAGCACAATATAATAGGCACACAGTAACGCCACTGAGTCAAAGAGTTTCCACTTATTGGCGTTCTGCACCTGGTTCGAATCTGCTCTAGAGTTATGCATAGCCTCATCACGTTATCTCTCAGGAGAGGCTCTGGCCTTTCAGATGACAAGTGCACATTGGTAGGCTCTCCAGCTCCGCATGCCAGGTGCAGCCTTCTCATTGTGAACGGAAGTCCTGCCTTCTGGGGATGCACCTTATACTGCTGTGATGAGCTTGTGGAGGACTGGTAACCATGGCATTTCAGTCCTGTGTGACATGCATGCTAGCTAGGTGCAACCGACAGGAGGCTGAGGTTGGGTCAGGTTGGTAAGGGCACTGAGGGGACACCTTGGTCTGTTCCTGTGCCACTTTGGATCCTGGTGGAAACCATTCATCCGCACCTGGAGGGGACTAGTGCTGAGATTGCAGTGAAATGCCAGCAAGTTGGAGCAGGAGTGTGTATTGTATAGGGCGGCCTCTCTTAACTTGCAGGAGCAGAAGAATATCTCATTCCACCCATCGTTTAGCAGGGGAGGCTCTCATCTGTGCCTCATCTGAGTATAAGATCACCCTAATGAGGAATGTTTCCTAGTCTCGTGCTTGGGCTTAAATCATTGTTCTAGGTAAGATAGCTTCTGTTCCTACAAGGGGTGGAGAGAGGTACAGTGACCTGAGGTTCACCCCTGAATTGGTGGTCCCAGGTCTCATCACGTCCTATTGTTCAGAAACAATGCAGACCCCTGGCTTGACTGTACTCCTGAACGCTATCCAAGCTTTCTGTTGAGTTGGGGTGAAAGGCTCTTGAATCTACTCCTCATAGAAGCTACAGGATGCCTTGGTAGCCCTGGCCTCATCATCCTGCTGTCATCCTGGCTTCCGGCCCGTCCTGCTGAAGCTGTGTTACACCTGATGGTGGGGCCTCAACGTGTTGCCCCTCTAGTTGTGGCAGTCTGGATGCTTTTAGGGCTGCTTGTAAGTAGCAGCAATTCCTTGAATTTTAATCCGATAGACATGCCCCCATTGGCACCATCCTCAGCCATCAATGTGGCCATGCAGTGGCTTTAGAGTATGCAGTAAACAGCTAAAGCTGCAGCAGTAGGATTCTTTGCTGTTTGAATTTGCTGTTTGGTAACAAATCTCAAACCTAGACACATTGACGCACAGTCTGCTGTTAGTGATCTTCATTTACCAGTGTAACAGCAGTGCAGAGATATTCCATTTGCCCATTTCACAATAAGGCTTTGCATTTGTTCCTTCCACTATGTTTATCAAAAAAAGATTCATTTTCCAACCAGCTAGTACTACTAGCTAGCAGACTGATGTTATTTCTCCTGACAGCTGTCTGTTCGAGTGGCAAGTCGTTATATGGCTTAATCCTATCAAGTTTACCCTTGTAAACGCACTGAGTGCGTCAATGTTTCCACGTTAAGGAATGTTTTGGAGCTAAAATCAATTACAATTTAAAAAAACAAATCGACCCTACTGCCTGCATGGAGTGGATTCATGGCATTCTGAATACAGTGGTGCTAAAAGAGGAAATCAGCTACCAATTCATATTTTGAACACTAATTAACAAGGAGAGAAAATAACAGCACTCTGCTTATTCGAATTACTATCATAACCATTGTCCTTATTTATAAAGAATGCAGGACAGCGGCATGCCAATGAGCCAATATAAGGAACATTTGCTGTAGACCTACAGCCCAGAATAAAAGTATTAAAACCCAAGCTGCAAAATAGGGTAACCCTGAGGGCGAGGAATCGAGGATGCATTCTTCCAATGAGAGTGAGCTTACACATTTAGAAACAAAAAAAAGTGCAGGAAATGAAACCAGTCCCACACTTTATTAAGGGAACACAAGTGTACAAAGTATATCAAACATTAGTTCACAAAGAGTTCAATCTGAGAATCCAAGAATAATGTAGGGATGGGAGCAAACTTAAAGCATGTGCAAAACATTACAATAACTACTACTTTTCAGAGTCACTTCCTCAAATAATAAACACATCCTGGGAACCAGAACATTCCCAAGCAATTCAAGTTGTATCAAACCCTTAGCTCTCAGAGCTAGTGGAGCTAATACACAGCTAAGTACGGTTAGCTTTACGTTGGGGAAAAAACCTTCATGAGCTAAAGCAATGAGAATCATTCAGACTACAATGGGATCCGAGCCCCTACTGCCCCATAAAGGATGTGACAACTAAGACCACCTATTGACCAATGATTGGCGAAACCCCTGAACGTTTGGTAGCAGCAGCTGATTATCAGAACCACTACCTGGAGCGGAAACACTCACGGAGCAGCTGCTTGTTCTGAGGATTAGCATCAGGGTGAACAGGATGCGCCGTACCTTACTTGGTACAAATGTTTAACGCAACACTGCCTTCCTGGAGAGGGTGCTCACTGCAGAGCCAATGGGCGGAGCTTGACCTAGTCCAGCTCCACCTCTCGGTCCAGCAGCACCCCTGGCACAGGTCCACCCCCTCCGCTACTCAATCACAAGCACAAGTTTAGGCAGCATCTAGCTCTAGCCACAGAGGGCGAGCTCGGTCTGGGCAGCGGTTGACTGCGGTGTCCGAGAGAGTGTTGGGCTTCTCAGACACTTCTAGGCCTTTCCGCCAATGATCTCTTGATACTAGGGATGGGCACACACGAGTAGTAAATTGCAAACTCGAGTGATCGAATGAATTCCTCGAGGATCAATCGAGGAATAAAACTAATCTATTTTTAGAATGCAACGCATCTGCAGCAGGAATTGGCCTAATGATGAACGGCAATATCACCAACCAAACATGTAATGCTTATTCTCAATCAAAACAGTCAAGAGTTATCAGAGTATTCATTATTTATTTTGGCAAACGTTCAAAACACATTTTCCTTGCAAAAATAGATATGCGTCTCACAATTTAAATCACGTCGAACAAAGGCCTGTAACGTTTTTTCTTTTAAAAAAACGACACAAGTAGCCTAACCATTGCAAATAATTTAAAGCTGCAAATAAAACGGCAGCAAATGAACTAAAAAAAATACTCAGCGTTGTGATCTTCTATACACGGCCGGGAATCAGCTGCGTCTTGCCGCGGTGCTGCGGCCGGGTCTGCTTTCCCGAACTCACCGTTGTGTTTCAGGAGCATATGTTGCCGCGTAGTACTTGTAGTACTCTGGTAGCTCAATTTCGCTTGGCATATTTGACATTTCACTTTATGATCTCCTATTTCTGTAAAGTATTTCAATACTACGCTGCGGTTTGCTGTAACCGTCATCCCTTAACCTTTTGAATTCTGGCATAGTTTACCCAAGGCACGGCACGCGCCGCACAGAAATTTGATACATTTCATTAGCTTTGTGCACGGCACGCGCCAGTGGTGCCACACAGAAAATGTATACATTTGCTTCAGAAAACTTGTCTGTGTCTGTATATGCAAACTCGAGTTTGCCTGTCCACCAACCGAGTTCATTTGTAACGAGGAGTACTTGTGTAATCGATACCTCACGCCCATCCCTACTTGATACCCATAGGAGATTATAGTCCGGAGGTGATCCGGAGCTGCCCTTTCACACATGCAACACACTACCAGAGATAAGACGCATCAGACATTGGACACATTAGAGATACTGGATATACTCAGTGTATTCTAGGCGGGGGGTTGCACCTGGGGAGCGCGTTTAGGAGGCAGGATGAAATGAGTCTTTGCGGTGTTATCCATACTGCATTTAAGAGTGGAAAGCAGAAGTTCAAACGCAACTTTGGAATGCAGAATAGAGGCAAAGAAGAGGAGAATACAGGCGAAGAGAAATGTAAGAAGCAGCAACACACAGGTCTCCTGGTTTTTCTTGTCGTTCCCCAGCTCTCCGATTCCCAAGCTTTACATTAGGGGCCTGGCCGAGTAATCTCAGGGTAAACTCAGGGTAATCTCTGGCTAAACTCTTGCAGCCTGGATTCTGACTTTTGCGTACACACATACAGCTCCACAGAGTATTATTAAATTATAGGGTCATTAAAGCATAACGCGATGGGGTGTAGGGCTGAACGATCTATCGTTTTCGACCGAAAATCGCGATCTCAAGCATTACGATTTTGGAATCGTCAAAGCTGCGTTTTTGTTTTTTTTTTTTGTTTTTTTTTACAAAAGTGCAATTATTTTGATGCTGATGAGCCATTGAAGCAAGTTTACTTAAGAAAGAGGGCTCCCTTTTTATTTGACTTTTTTGGTTGTTGTTTCTTAGGTACTTGAATAAACAGTCTTGCATTTGAAATCTGTTGCCAGCAGTTTTCATTATTGCATTACCTTAATGGAATTCATTGGTTATATTAATTTATACTGAAACTTGATTTAAAGAAAATAAATCGTGGTTGAAATCGAAACCGCAATCTCTACCAGAAAAATCGCAATTTCAATTTTTTCTTAAAATCGTTCAGCCCTAATGGGGTGTATGGATTTGCGGATGTGTGGAGCTCGTTCTGGACAGCTGTAGATTTAGATGATCGCTCATGAGAGAGGGGTAGGCTTCCTGGACTCCTATAGTATAGCGCTATTTTGGTTAATCTCTGCGTCCGAGTGAGGGTCAACCTTGTCAATTTAACACCACAGTGTGTGGCCTATTTCATATAGTGCGTAGCTCATTATAACGCTCATACGCATAACTTGGTTGATTGGCTAGCGTAAAACCCAACAGCTGGACTCGGTCCAGAGAGGTGGAGCTGGAGGCTCCACCTATCCACCTCCATGTGTCTCTGCAGTGAGCACCGCTAGCCCTCCTGTGGGTACTACTTGTCCTCTCTCTCTTCAGCAGCTGTTTCACGCCTGACCAAGCTTGAGCGAACAATTGCTCACTTGACCGCAGGACAGTGATAACTTCTCGCTAACCAATAATCTGCATAAACATCTGATATTTGGTAGCAGAAGTCACGGAGAATGAAGGTGGTAAACAGCTTGAACGTTGACCCATTAACAATCCCCTATTATCCGCAGAATCTCAGCAGAGCCACTCCCTGGAGCTACCTTTAGCAGCTACTTGCTCTGCTTCACGGATAAGTTGAGTGAGAGGAACAACATGTTGTTTAAACTAGCGACTGCAGTGACTGAAACAGATACCAATAACTACTTGGTATGAAGAAATAAACCCAAATCAGTGCTATCTGTGTAATTGAGAACATGCATACTAGTAATAGTCGAGGGGCTAAAAAGCTGAACACTAACCAGTTTTGTACAGCTTTACAGTGATTAGAATTGATTAGGCAGGGGGCTCTTATTCCCAACGTTAATGCAGTTTAGTGTTAGTTGTTACTGTTTATTGAGGTTGGTCAGACAAAGACTGTAGATGCTCCCTCTACCTGGGCCCACTTCTTCCTGTAACCTATGACCCTAACATATATCAGAATCAGAATCAGAATTACTTTTATTACATCTTATTATGCATACTTATCTAAATCCACAATATACAAATTCTTCGGGGCGGTTCTTCAACAGTCACAGCAGCAACAATACAATGTTAAGTAATAAGATAAGTAAAAATAAAAATATATAAAAATAAGTAGCAGAAGTGCTAGTGGTACCATCTATACAACCCTGTGCCTCTAATGAACACCAACCGTCCATAAATGGTACTACAAACTATATCCAAACAAATGACATGACGTGCCAACAATAAGCTGAAATGGCTCCTTCAATATATATATATATATATATATATATATATATATATATATATATTAGAGCTGTCAGTTAAACGCGTTATTAACGGCGTTAACGCAAACCAAATTTAACGGCGTTAAAATTTTTATCGCGCGATTAACGCAATTATTTTATTTAAAAAAAAAATAATATATATTTTTTTCTTTGGCTCAAAACAAAGAAGCAGTAGCCTGACTGCTATGTTCAAATGACATTTGTTCAAAGCAGTCGTTTAATTGCACTATAGGCTCTTTTTTTGTATCGTCCTGTTTTGATCAGTATATGCCAATGTTGTTATCAATAAAAAATCATTTGCACAAGGCAAGCTGATGCACTTCACCATGTTGATAAGAGAATTAAAATGAGAAGAATTATGGGACAAAAAAATCAAGGGATATTTAGCATAGAAAAATAATTTGCGATTAATCGTGAGTTAACTATGTCATTAATGCGATTAATCACGATTAAATATTTTAATCGCTTGACAGCTCTAATATATATATATATATATATATATATATATTATATGCAGTATGATAATCCCTGACAGGTTTACTTGTTAATTGGCTCTAGCTTAGTTTATAGCTTATTATTGATACTGAGACCCGGTAATCCTGTTATATTCACATGAACTCCCTCTTTATGGTGACTCAATGAATATGTTCAGAGTGTGGGTTTACCAGATGGTTCCAGAGGACTAGGGGTCAGGCCCTGCCTATATGTCGTACTGGGAGCCCTTAACTCAACTTGCCTGAACCCAAAATTATTTAGCATTTTCAAAATAATAATTTTAGAAACAAAAACCTTTATATTACTGAAGAGGAAATGAGTTCCTGTTATCTCTCCGTAACTTTATCCAAATGTTGTTCCCCCATCGTCCGGATGGGGGATCTACCCACTCCCCTGCCCTCCCAGCTGGGGGTGAGCACGGCCAGATGGGTAACTGTGTTTGAGACCTGGCTAGTGGATTATCACAGCCAGAGACGGAGGAGAGGGGGAAGGGGGCTGGGTAAGAGGGCAGGAATTAAAGAGCTAGGTGGCCGTGCTCGAGGTGGTGTATTGTTAATGGATGTCTTTGTATGGGTCTGTGCAGCCTGTGGATTCACAAACACAGGTTTTGTGTGTGTGTACTCGTGTTTTCAAATTTATAAGTAAATTTCTATGAGGTAGGAAGCCTCTTGCAGGGAGCACTGCCCCCTGCTCTCGGCATGTCTCTCTGACTGCATGTCTCTGTGTCTCTCTGTCTGCATGTCTCTGTCTGCCTGTCTCTCTGACTGCATGTCTCTGTGTCTCTCTGTCTGCATGTCTCTGTCTGCCTGTCTCTCTGACTGCATGTCTCTGTGTCTGCCTGTCTCTCTGACTGCATGTCTCTGTGTCTGCCTGTCTCTCTGACTGCATGTCTCTCTGACTGCATGTCTCTCTGTCTGCATGTCTCTGTCTCTGACTGCATGTCTCTCTGTCTGCATGTCTTTGTGGCTGCATGTCTCTGTCCGTCTCAGTACGCTTTGTAGGGATAAATGTTTGGCTCCAGTAAAGCGTGACATCAATTAGGATTGGTTGAGAGGACGCTTTGAAAGGCCCAGAGGTGACCCTGTCAGAGCCCCGGGGATATGTATGATGGAGGTAGGGGGGTGCAGAAAGAGAGACCCTCTCTTAACACACACACACACACACACACACACACACACACACACACACACACACACACACACACACACACACACACACACACACACACACACACACACACACACACACACACACACACACAGAGCAGGACCCCAGACAATCGCTCCCACTTCACCTTTTTGGACTATCTTGATAATCCTCTCCTCCCCTGATGTGTGGACAAACCCAAATCCTCTGAGTTTTTGTCTTCCTGAATAGCAGGCTAAAATGCCTGGCCAGATTAGCCTGCCTGCCCCCTCCAAAATGTGTGGCGGCAGTTGAAAAGACAACCCCCCCCATCCTTCCTCGTATCCCTTTCTCTCTCTCGCTCTCTCTTTCTCTCCCCCTCCCCTCAATCTATTGCGTTTGTGTACCTGGGCGGCACTTCTATTGGAACAGTGGGTTGTTTGTGAAGGTGACAGCGAGCTGGAGTCAATGGTTTGACACTGGGGCCCGAGTCGCTGGAGGTGGAGTCACAATTAGGGTCCCTGAGAGAAGGGCTTTCAAAACGGTCGGGCGCAGTGTACTGCCAGGTGGGTCGCTGGAGCATCCTGCTAATGAGAGCTCTTTGGGAAAAATGCAAGTAATGCAGTTAAGCAATTTGGTAGACGATGCAATCCCAATACTGATAATAATCACCCAGAGATTTTAGCTAAATAGAGTCATTCGGATTAATGCAAACAAGGTATAATCTCCTGTCGCTGAATTGTTTTTATTGATCCTATGAAGTAATGGGACTGATGATTCATTACAGTATTTCAAGGTCAAATCATTCACTCTAAGTCGTAGAACAAGTTCTAAGTGAATGGCTAACGATCAGCTTTAGGAGGCAAAAAAATGAAATGGAAATCGTTTCATTACGCCCCATTACTTGAATCAATTCTGAGCAACAAACACAAGCATATGTCCTGAATGCATCTCAGGCCCTTTACAGGTCTAGCCTTCTGAACCCTGGTCACTCTGAACTGTTCACCTCCTGGTCGTGTAGCTGACAGCGGGAGGAGGGCTTGTGAGTGCTGGGTTATCCCTAACCCTAACACTGTGGGTAAGAGGGTTGCTTTGTCTAGGTATTGTTTTGGGTTTGGAGAGGTGCTTATTTCCTGCTCAGCATCAGGATTTCTAGGGCACAATACAGGTCCTCGGGGTTAGGTGGCTAAGGATGTGCCAGAGAGAGAGAGTGTGTGTGTGTGTGTGTGTGTGTGTGTGTGTGTGTGTGTGTGTGTGTGTGTGTGTGTGTGTGTGTGTGTGTGTTTGTGTGTGTTGGGAATGTCTAGGTTTACGCCTTGTTGACACTGGGGGGGGGGGTTTGATGAGAGCTTTTGTGGGTGTCGGCTCAATAGCTAAGTTCACGAAGAAGGCAGGGATTGTTGCAAACCACACACACACACACACACACACACACACACACACACACACACACACACACACACACACACACACACACACACACACACACACACACACACACACACACACACACACACACACACAAACACACACACACACACACACACACACACACTGTGCGCCAACTTGTTTTCTGTTTAAATAAGTGAATGAACCGTAATGTTAGCCCATGTTCATTTACAACAGCAAGCAACAGATATACGCGTATTTCACATTAAGAGGCTTGTATGTTCAGTAATTGATCATCTAGTATATTTAAATAATATATTCAACCTCTTGTCAGTGTTGTTGAAGGGATTAAATGTGGTTTAAGGTGCTTTTAAGGACTATTGTGTTGAACTCACTTTTTAATCGCTGTGTGCGTCTACGTGTTCACAGTTGGGTCTCTATTTCAAAATGGGCAATGCTATGCTGCAAAAACCTGTCTGTATTTATTATGGTGTGGTAAAAATGTTGTCTAAGACACACACACACGCACACGCATTCACATGCAGCCTTAATAGGTGGCCCCTACGGCCTCCCCTTGTGCCAAGCCTTTAGTGGACCACTGTTTGCATAATTATGCTAATTCACTGTGCCATGGTGCTAATTGGACCTTGTTAGACTGATGCTAGACTGAGGCTGGCGGAGACAAATGCACGCGCACCCACATGTTCACCGTTGTGTCAGTGACAGGTTGGTGGTTCCCCCTCCATGGTTTGTTTTAGCTTTCTTTGGAAGCAGTTCATTATTCAGTTTTTCTATTTTGTTTACATGTTTTTGGAAATAAAATGGTATTTGTGGTACCACGTGTGCGTGTGCGTTAGTGTGTGTTGTGAAAACTTTCTGTTTGTAATAATTGGATGGAATGTTCTCAGTGGTGCGTTGGAGGAGAAGGGGATCCTGCCTACCAGGTACACCATGTAGTACAAACTAACCTACCAGGTACACGCCCTGGTACACACTAACCTACCAGGTACACACTAACCTACCAGGTACACACTGTAGTACACACTAACCTTCCAGGTACACACCCTAGTACACACTAACTTACCAGGTACACACTGTAGTACACACTAACCTACCAGGTACACACCTTAGTACACACTAACCTATCAGATACACACCATAGCCCACACTAAACTACACGCGTAGTACACACTAACCTACCAGGTACTACACACACTAGCACACACTAACCTACCAGGTACGCACTGTAGTACACACTAACCTTGCTTGTCCATCCTTGACACCAAGGCAGTAAACAATCTCCATTCTTTGTTGAAAACATAACAAGCTGAAAGTGATGGGACACACACACACACACACACACACACACACACACACACACACACACACACACACACACACACACACACACACACACACACACACACACACACACACACACACACACACACAGTCCAGACATTCCTTGTAGTAAACCAACCTTATGACTGGTCACAGTTAGGACTGAGCTCCACTGGGTGCCACCTTGTCAATGGAATCTTGGCCTATTATACAATGCAGTTGATTTTTTGGTGTGTGTGTGTGTGTGTGTGTGTGTGTGTGTGTTTGTGTCTGTGTGTGTGTGTGTGTGTGTGTGTGTGTGTGTGTGTGTGTTTGTGTATGTGTGTGTTTGTCAAACACCCACCCATGTCATTGTGGCTATTCACGTTTGCATCAACGTATCTTTGATTTTTGTATGTGCGTGTTTCAATGTCCCTGAATCCTTGTGTGTTATTAACAGTAAGCTGTTGGGGGATTAGGTGGAGGAAATGAGTGGAGCGTTAGAGGGGGCTTCCCTGCAATGTCACCACTGCTCACATTCTAAGCTAATTACAAAGACATACTTTACCAGCTCAGCCCCACCCGGCCAGGAGCTCTCTCTCGCCCTGGCCCGACCCCCTCGGCCCGGAATGAATGAGGGCTAGGAGGAAAAAGCAAGAGTAATAACAGGTCTTTATTTTCTGTTCCCAAAACCTCCCCCCCCTGCGAACCTGCCCCTCCTCCTGGACGGATAAAATTATTGGATTTCTCTCCATTTAAGTCACCCTACACCGGTTGGCCCCTCCCTGCCAAGACCCCTAAGCTGGCTGAGGTCTCTCTACCTGGGCCGCTCTCTCTTTCCCTCTCTCTCGCTCTCTGTTTCTCTTCCTCCTTCACGCCCTGCCATTACACAACATGCTTATTCACATAAAGCCTCATATAGTGTGGTCCGCGTGTTTTAAACACACAAGGCACAGGAATGGCCTAATGGAGCTACCATATCTGGTCAGATATTGACATTGGCCATTCATGTTTTTACTGTTATAGGGGTTTTATGAAATCCATAGAAACACTATTGTATTTGTTTATATCATTACTATTATTATTAGGATTAAGGGGTTTAGGTAATACGTAGGAACTATTTTGAATTTGTTTGTATTGTTATTGTATATCTTTTTGTAACATTTGGCTATATCCAAAGATCGACATAAATTGGCATGCTTGTAGACAGGGATGCTAAGGGTCGAAATTCGACTGGGAAAGTGCAATATGCGTGAAACTTTGTATACTGTACTAAACATCATCATGATATCTTTCCCACTGCAACCCATGTGGTCAGACCATTTGGATTTAATGCAATGAGCACAACTTGAACAAACGCCCACAAATCAACATCACATCAACTGATACTGAGCCCAAAGACGTAATGTGCAAATTGGGCCCACATGTAAAAGGTGACTGTGGGACCATATGTTGAAACCATCATAGCAATTAGACCAGACCACGTAGATATATAATTTTTATGCAAAATGTATGCATAATCACAGCCTTTAAACAACTGTAACTTTACTTCACAATGACATAGGCTCGGGTGTCTAAGATATCAAAAAGAAAAAAAGGGTATACACTGGACTTTCCAAGTTACCATTTCCTGAAAGTATGGAAAACAAAATAAATGTGATCTGCCCCAGTATATTGATAAGTCGGTGTGGCTCAGGGGCTGACCGTGGGGCAGCATGGCAAGGCTGTGCCCAAGGTCCACTCTTTGAATCCAACCAAAACCAAACATATTGTGAGGTAACCTGATGGGTTAGTGGTCAGAGAACAACTAATTAACGCGGGGATAAGGGGTTCGATTCCTTGATGAAGCTAGCTTTTTTCTTTCATATTGGACTGGATGTTTGTATGCCATTTTGCGTAACTTGTAGTTTATGATGAAGAAATGTAACTGGGGTTAAGGTTAGGGTAACGGTAAGGGTAAGACACAAAGTGTTTTTGCAACACAATATTTCTTACAATAACAAAGTTCAAAGTTTTGATGACTCCAGTAGGAAACTTAAGATACCTAGAGAAATGCCTGAGTGCTCACAAAACATCAACAAGTCAGCAGTGTGGTACAGGGTGATCACTTCTGATATACAGTACAAAAGCTTAAACTATTAGCCAGGAGTGGGAAAGATGCAGACGCAGACATGGGAAGCAATAAGACGCGCCAACACACGGTTGCCTGTTGCAAAGTGGTTCAGAGTTTAATAGAAATAGTTAGGGTTAGCTGGTATGGCGTTATCTGGTATGGCTATAGTCTAATGTTAGCTTAGTTCGTGTTGTTTCGTCATGTCATTTGTAGAAATATAGCCTATCATCACAGACTGTAGGAATGTCACCCACCCTCCATCGCGTACGACAGGGCTATTCAACCTCCTTAACAAGTGGGCCGAAAAGGAAAACCACTGGGGGTTCATGGGCCACACAGAGTAAAACTACGTGAATAAATCGCTACAAATAAATCGTTCTTAAAGTAGTGTTAACTTAATATATATGATACTACTACATGGAATAAACTTGTCAGACGCATTCCTTCCTTCTTCACTTTTAATCGTATCATTATAAAAGATTTTGTTCTGAAATATTTAGAATTCAACAATGTTGTTTGAATCATCAAAAAACAGAACTACTGTACATATGAGACATTTTGAGCCAGTGAGTCAGTGAGAAATATTGCACTGCCTTGTTTGCCTAGCTTGGCTCATCCTGAGACACTCATGCAGCTTCTCATAGGTCATGGAGCAACGTGCCCTTGTTCTGATGGCATTCATATGAGAAAACCTAGACTCACACGTATCGGTTGAGCCAAACATTGTCAGAATAAGTGATGCCAGTTCCTGATTGTGGGGTACTGATACTGGCTATTATCAGCGGCTACACACAGAGACCTGATTTGCATGCAACTATGTTTCTCCTTTATTTTATTTATTTTTTGCATGCAACCTCTTGCGGGCCAGAAAAAAAGTAAGAGGGGCCGCATTTGGCCCACGGGCCGCTAGTTGAATAGGCCTGGCGTACGACACTGACGCTCGTAATCCTGTAGTGCAAGGGAGTTCGTGCACAGATCCCTGAGACAAACGGCTACGCGCACACATGCACACCCATAGCGAGTGACGTAGGACGTAAAGTCCCGCCCAGGTCGAAGTGGCGTCGATTTAGAGAGTCCCCGGTGTCGATCTCTCATTCCATGTTGTCACACTGACAATTACAGTAATTGGTCTTAAGCCTAATGCACCACTTCGCCAGCAGGTGGCACAAAATCACACATAACCGGCATCTACTATTAAACCAGTGTTTGTAAGTGTGTGTGTCTCTGTTCTGTGTGTGTGTGTTTGTGTGTGTGTGTGTGTGTGTGTGTGTGTGTGTGTGTGTGTGTGTCTCTGTTCTGTGTGTGTGTGTGTGTGTGTGTGTGTGTGTGTGTGTGTGTGTATGTGTGTGTGCGTGTGTGTGTTTGTGTGTGTGTGTTTGTGTGTGTGTGTGTGTGTGCTTGCGTGTGCTCATGTGTGTGTTTTTGGTAGTAAAAAAAGTCAGTGCTGAAGAACAAAGACCCGCCCCTGTCGGAGACCTAGTTGCGTCTTGAAGTAATGACTACACCGTGATTCACTTGAAGCGGGCGGCCGCTGGGACAGGCGGTGCGTTGGCTGTGAATACCTTGTGTGACTGCTGGTTTGTTTTTACTTTCCTTTGTGCGATAGGGAACTTTTGTGATGTATTTTTCTTTGCTTAAAATTGGAAGAGAAACTAATCAAACAATTATTTACAAAGCCTTTTATGGCTGTCTACATAATTTAGCAAAATGCCCCATTTAAAGTCTTCTGATCTGATGTTAGAATGGAGCCGTTCCCCAGGCATGCTGATTTTGAAATGGCTGCAGACGTCGCGTTCATGTACGATGCTTTGATTTCCAAAGTGCGTGCGTGTGTGCGTGCGTGTGTATTGTGGTTAAGTGAGCCACCATTAGTGAGCTAAGTGATTAGTGCATGGTAGTTAATTAGGCCCTCTTCTCTCTCTTGTACACATGGAGTGCTCCACTGGGTACTCCCGGGAGTGTGTGTGTATACAGTATGTCCCTGGCCATGTTTCCTCACAAATGGGTGATTCGTGTGATTAGCGTGTTGGTCTGGGAGAGGTGCAGCTCATTGGTTACCTAGGCCTGTGGGAATAGGCTGGCTCCACTCCAGCTAATGTGCGTGTGTAGGTGCGTATCCCAGTAATGCTTTGATCTAGTTTACCTTTTCTGAATACCTGTTCTTTCCCAAATAAATGTTTTTTTATCATGTCTCGAAACCTTCATATTTTTCCTATTCATCATGAGCAACTTACAAATAATACAATTCAATACTTTTTTATCCTTTCTTTATCTCCCGTTCATTAAAATAACTGGTGATAGTAAGCCAATCCTGAATGGCCAAAGATGGCTTAAGAATCTCAACAGCATGCCCATGGCTTATTTTTCACATATATGTCAAAATCATAAACCCAGTCCTTTATTTTGTTATACCTGCACTTGCATCTGAAGTACATCTATATAATTTTATCTATTAAAACGAAAATGGTATTTTGGTATCTTTCATTGAAGAAGCTTGTGAGACGGATAATAATCCTTTAAAATCTGAAGAACACAAGGGAGCTGAGTTTGAGAAAACACCAGGGCTGAGAGTGTGTGTGACGTGGTGTTAACCTGTCGGCTGTGGGGCTAATGACCTGCTTAGGGACTTTCCTTAAAGCACCATCTCGTGAACAGCTCCAGTCACTCAATGGCTTCCGCTCTCACCCTCCTCAGACCCTCAGACCCCAACAGCCCCGGAGGGACTTTTGACTGTCAACTGGCTGTTAGCACCACAAGCATTACCCCTAGAGAAGGTGTTGACACTAATCGGGGTGTTAAATGCTAATGTGGGCTAGCACAAGCCTCCTAAAGGGAAACGTTAAATGATTTTTCGCCCACTTATAGAGGCCACTGACTTAGCATCTCTCTGGGGCCGTTAAACTGCAAGTATAGAAACTAAGGAACCGTCACTAAGTTAACTAAGATTGCTCTCTTGCAGATTGAAGGTGATGTTATTCAGCTAAATAATGGAGAATTTCAAATGAGCGCACCAAATAATATCTTTTTATAAATGATTTGCCTTAGGGAAGTTTAGATTCTTTAGTAATATGAAATGGCTCTGTGAAATTTTCATAATGTACATTATTTGAGAGAGAGGGAGAGAGCTTTGTGTTCTTCCTTTCAGGCTTACATTAACTCTCTTATCTCTCTGTACAATCGACCTGTCCTCCAACCTAAACAATGGAATAGATTGTTTGTATAGGTCGTGTAAAATGAACCATATGAACGTTTTAGCGCCCTATCACCTGTAAGAAGAAACAGCAAATGATCTGTCTTGCCAAAACAAAATAAATAACATTAGTTTTATCTTCAGTGGAAAAGGCGACATTCTAAGATGGTTTCAGCAATAAAATGCATTTTAGTGATACATTTTAAATTCATAATATTTAGTAAATGAAAGTATATGATGTTAGCTTGCATGTTGTTTCATCAATGTTTTTTTGTTGTTTAATAACTGATGATGTTTTCAAGTGTTTTCTACATAACCAATTTGTTTAGCAAAATAATTTGTCAAAAATACGGTTATTAGATGATGTTCTTTCAATTCAAGCGTCCATTTTTCGAGTGACCCTGGGATTTATTCTACCTCTTTGGGACGGATCAGGATGATGTGTTTTTGTGGGGAAACCCGGAAATTCATGTTCGCTTTGCCTCTGCCCGAAATTTATTGCAAAAGTAAATTTTATGTTTACATTTTGTAAAAAGTCAATGCTGCTTTAAATGTTTTTGTAGCGTGAATGCAATCAATAAATTAAATCACAGAGTGACGCAACGCTGAAATGAGATGACCTCTGGTCTTTTTTATATAAATCAGGGCATTAAGTTTGCTAAAAATAGTAGATAATAAAGTATAAATCCAGGCCTACAGGAAGTGATGTAATTAGAGGACCTGGGGGTCAAGGACATTTGGGAGTGAACTAGAGACCTGGGGGCTATTTATATGACAGAGGGCCTCAAGGAGACACAACTTTCAATTTGGGGGCTCCAGCCCTACAGGAATTGATTCACAAAGCATAATCAAATGTGCCGTTGAAACACATTGGAAATAAAAGGCATTGCAGTAACAGCTTCTAAAGTCATTGAAAAGACATAAGAACCGGCCATAAGACCTATCAACCAGGGGGCAGTGAGATCACTCTGGGAACATCTCCAGTCTCTGCAAAGGGGGCCACAAGCAGCGGCGTAACCCTAACCCGGATTTAATAAATGGGGTCAAAAGTTCAAAAGGGGCCGCCCTACACTTATGAGATCCAAAAATGTTCCTGTGCTCATAACTAGGTCTTGTTCTCATCTATGCGTGTTCAATCGGTTGGTTGTAGGTCTGGGAAGAACTTTAGCTCAAAATCTTCCTGTTTGGTGAGAGCCCCCAAATAAATATTCCTACTTGTCCTTAAGATATCTTGACATTGGAATTATGGAATTAATTGTAGATATCTCAAACTAGAATTAAAGACATCTACAATTCAGTTGCAGATATCCGTAATTCACATAGTGGATATCTGCAATTGAATTGTAGATATTGTGGTAACCCGGTACTCGATTGGGCCAGGTTCCACGGATGAACGACACTTTTAGCGTGCGGATACGCCGTTAAAGGCATTTATTTACACTCAACTTAATCAAACAAAGTATTTGCGGTCTCTAGGGCCTCCGTGGGCCTCTAGCCTCTCGCGGACACGAGCACTTCCTCCTCGCCCCCGTGCCGTGCTGTGCCGTCCTGCTGTCTGTCCTCGACATCCTTTTAAGATGGCTCCTCTGCCACCGGCCAGGTGTCCACCAATCACCCTGATTGGGGGGGCGAAAGGGATGCTCTCCGTCGCCGGCTGGTGGGTGCCGGTGGTATCGGCCATCCCGGACCAACCCTCGGGCTGGTCCGGGCCGAGGTTTACGTGGCGGGATGCCACAATATCCTTAATGAGAAACCCCATAGACATGAATGGCAAATGTGACGTCATTTCTCCTAGGAGGAATGTCTCTCTGGATACTGAAATGACAATTGTGGGTAGGAAGAATGTAGTTGTGGATATCCAAAATGTTATTTTTGACTAGGCAAATCTGAATTACAGATTTCTGAAACACATCCAGTCTAGCGAATTTATGTGAAATTGGCTTCTATAATATTATGACTATAATTTCATTCTGCCTAGTCAAAACTGAATTACAGATATCTGCAATTGTCATTTAAGATGTGTGACGAGTTGAATGTTGTTTTCAGTGACTTCATTGCAGATATATTTTTAATTCAGTTTTGCCTAGTAACAACTGAATTACAGATATCTCTATCTGTCGTTTTGACTTGTCACAATTACGTTACAGATATCTTGAATGAAAATTCCCCCCCGCCGGCAGCTCCGGTGGGGGGCTCGGTGGCAGTCCGGCCGCTCAGCTCCGGGAGTACAATCCCTTTTTCCTCCTCCGGACTGCCGCCAATGCTTCGGCGGCAGTCTGGCTCATTTGGTTACTGTAAGCGGAAAAGTGTTGTTTTCATAATACGTCCCCTTTAAATCCGGATAGTCAAATTAGGTTGATAATTGAATATTCGGCCTGCCATTATATTCTGTGGTGTGCTTCACTCTTGCCTTCTCCGCTCCTCTATTACCTCCTATGTTACCTGGTGTGTGTTCTTTGTTCCTGCTGGTCAGCTTAAATGTTACCTGGTGTGTGCTCTGTTCCTAGTGTTCCTTGTGCGTACTGCTTTCTCTCTCTCTCTCTCTCTCTCTCTCTCTCTCTCTCTCTCTCTCTCTCGCCCTCTCTGTTTGCATGTGCAGTATCTCTCTGTCCATAAATCAGCACGTTGCAGACAGTGCAGGAATACATAGATTACAGTTAGTTTACTCACATTGTCTTTAGTCATGTTTTCAAAATCTCTTGTACTTTCTGTGGAAAGTATGTGTCTGATGTCTTGGTACAGTCAGCAGTTAGTTACAAAGTCCAGCTCAGTTTCAGCTCATTCAGTGTGCAGTGGGTGAACAGTCCTCTCTATGGGGCCAGGTCTCTCCATGTAGAGTCAGGGCGGTGTTAAGTGCTCAGGTAATTGCCACATTGGGCCCTATCTTGCATCCAGCGCAATTGACTTTCTACACCGACGCATGTGTCGTTGCTAGTTTGCAACTGGTACGGAGCGTTCTTTTCCCTCCACAGGCACGCGTCGCTAAGTTAGGGAATGATCTTGGGCCCCAAGGGGCGGTTCAGCAAAAGGAGGAGGCGTGTTCTGGCGCAAACGTTCCCTGGTGCTATTTTGCAGTTTCAGAAAACAATTCCGCCACAAACCAGGAAATACCTGGTTTAAAGGCGGGCGCATGCATAATTTTGCTTGTGCACCTCGTGCATACACTATGTTTCTCTCATCTACCTAGCCACACATTCTTGGTAAATTATTTGGGAAAGAACAACTGATACAGCGGTAATAAGTTGTACTTTAAATCAATGCATCTGCAAACACTGTACAGCAAACACATATTTTGTTAACACAGACATCGTGTACAATCCCATAACTTTTAGGATTGATGAGCATTTGATCGTGAGAAAACATTGTTTGACCGCGAGTGAGTGTTAAAAAGAATGAATGAATGTGGGCACCCGTGTGTGTATGTGTAAAATAATTAATGAATGCGGGCGTGCTTGTGTGCATCCATCTGTTTAAACGCACGCAAACTAAACACGTAACGCATAATACAGTCCATGGCAATGTATATTAACGGGGGGACACATGCATATTAGGAACACAAGTCGATAACGATAATGCATACAATATTGGTAGGAAACGATGTTTGTTAATGTATTGCGTATATCATTAAATAGAACCACAGTACCGCATATCATAGGTGTTACGTTTTTTTTTTGAGGACTCAGTATTACTGAAGTTGTGGAAGAAAACGCCATTCCATGTGTGAATTAGGCAATATTATTTGGCCATAAACTGAT
Source organism: Gadus morhua (assembly GCF_902167405.1). Taxonomy (NCBI): domain Eukaryota; kingdom Metazoa; phylum Chordata; class Actinopteri; order Gadiformes; family Gadidae; genus Gadus; species Gadus morhua. The sequence goes on along the minus strand of NC_044062.1, from coordinate 23,359,325 downwards.
CCATTTGAAGTTTAAAATTCATGTGGTCATGCATTTGTCTCATCGGAGACTGCAAACGTGCTGTCAAAATATCAACTTGTCAGATTCAAATGCGCTCATGGCTCTTAAAGGGGATGGGAGATGGCACTCTCATTGGTTTATTTCACGTTACGCCCAAACCACACTTACCGGTAACTAGGCTACTTTAGGGCAACCCTTTTTAGATTTGCGCTGGTAAAATAGCAACATCACCATAGAACTGCCCACAAAGCTACTTGCGTTTGGCGCTTCTCACTTGTGACTAACCCTAACCCATTGTGTTCAATGTCAAAGGCCAAATAACTTTCCACCTTTCTCTAGTTTAGGTTTTGATTCTTCCCCATGTAGATAGTATTATTTTTTTCTTAAAATTGAGTTGAGTCTAATGAGGTTTGTGTCTGTTGGCTGCTTTCGTTAGTTAGTCGCTCTATAGTCCCTGTGAAGGTGAGGGCTTTTGGATGGAGCATGTCAGGTTCACTTTCCTTTAGGCGATTGCAACATGTTAGGATCTCTTTTGAATTTGGAGAATCAGTGGGTATGGTCTTAATTCTGCTCTGCTTGCGTTATTTTTGGTTTTCCATCGGGTGAGGAATTTGGAGTCACAGACCTTTGCTTGCAGATTCTCAATTTGGTGTTTATCCTATTTTGGAAAATGTCAGTTGACAAGGGAAGATCGTGGTGTCTTAAAGGGAAACGGGTTTGATAGCTGATTCCAATATTCTGAGCCAGATCTGAATAAGGGTGTCCGACTCAATTATCCTTTTGTTGAAGTCCCCTGTGGGGCTGGGGTAAAGGCAGAGGGATATATTTTTTGTATGTATGTTCTTAGTACTTGAAGCAAAATGTATTTGTGGTGCTGGAGGCTTGTTCTTTTTTTGAATACCATAATGTAAATCATGGTTGGATTAACTGTCAAGGTACAGGGTTGACGAGAGTTTGTGCAGAGGATCGAGGAGCTGTCGTAGCCGTTCTTTGGTTGAAGACGGCACCATAAGATCGTCTGCAAACAGAAGGCCTTTGACTTCTGTGTCTTCTAGGGATGACTGTGTTGAGGAGAGTTGGCCTCAAGCTGCATCCCTGTCTAACCACTTGGCTTTGAGGAAAGAAGTCTGTGTTTTGGGCCAATCTTAACAGCACACATGTTTTACTCTCTCTCTCTCTCTCTCTCTCTCTCTCTCTCTCTCTCTCTCTCTCTCTCTCTCTCTCTCTCTCTCTTTCTGTCTCTGCTGCTGTCTACTCCCACCATTGAATGCAATCAATCTTTGCATCCCTACCTCCACCATAATAACAGTCTTGAGTCTGTGCCAGCGGAGTGTCACTGTCGCACACAAACTCACACAAAAATACAAATACATGCACGAGTACTGGAGCAATACACTTACAGCTTTTATGTGGCTTTCCCAAGTGCCTGTTTTTCAGGGGAGCTACAATAGAGGAGCCCTAATGTGGGTTTGTTTTGAGAGCTGCTTAATTGGAGTGGGATGCTATAATTGCATCTCCTTTATGTTTGTGTGTGTGTGTGTGTATCACCTGGGCTTTGTTTAGACTGTGTGTACGGGAAAACATTTGCTCAGCCATAACTGCATTACACAAACAGTGTAGGCTACAACACACACACACACACACACACACACACACACACACACACACACACACACACACACACACACACACACACACACACACACACACACACACAAACACATTACCAGTTTCTCTTAATACGAGGTGGGCTGTGTCCTGTCAGTGTGCTCCATGTTGATGTCGATACATGGCTCTCCTGTTGGGACTTCCCAGCTGGGGGCGATGTTAGTCTTCGTATGAAGACTAACTTCCTGTACCCGGGGTTCCCTTCACCACACTCTCAAACTCTTGATCATCTCTAATTGTCTTAATTTATATATGATTTCTCAAAGCATTTTATTTTAGTTCTAGTGCTCCATGGTGTTGAAAGTCAAGGTTCACACGGCACAGGTTTGATGAGATCTCTGAAGAAATTTCATCAGATACAGAATGAGTGTCTGTTTCGTCTCTCGAGGCCCTGATGCACCTCATTTTTCCCCTATCATGTCCTCCTCTTTCAAGGTCCTTTCAAACACAACGGATGCTTTCTCTTTTGGATATTGGCGTTCATGCGTTTGTACACAATCACATTGCATGGCTTCTAAGTAGGCCAGAGGTCCATGGATAATCAATACTCGTCATTTAAGCCCATTGGCTCTGAGCAAACACTCACCACAGTGCTTTGCTAATCAATCTCAAACAAGCCACTTACTCTTTCCCTGACTGAAAGGACATTGAGAGAGATGTTTATGTTCTCTGTTTTTACTCTCTGATTTGGCATACTTTTGTGTGTGTTTCAGGTTGATGAAACACACACAAATGTTGAGTGTGTGTGTGTGTGTGTGTGTGTGTGTGTCTGTGTGTGTGTGTGGACAGGGTCAATCTGAATGAAGATTATTTATTAGTGGCTATTCAAAGGGTTGTGTTTACAGCTCCTCTGTAAGTCAATCAGATCACTTTAAACTTTAAAGGCAGATTTGACTATGGCCTGAAGCCCAGTCATGCTTTTGTATGTGTGTGTGTGTGTGTGTGTGTGTGTGTGTGTGTGTGTGTGTGTGTGTGTGTGTGTTTGTGTGTGTGTACGCATGTCCATTTGGTGTGTGTTTGAGCGTGTGTTTCTCTCTCTGTCTCTCTATGATTTAATGCCCCACTTCAGCAAACACAGAACCCCACCAGCCACAGTCATTTCCTCCCTTATCTCCCTCTATCGTCTTCCAGCACCGCTCGCTCTGCCTCTCTCTCCGAGCGCCCCTCCATCCCCGCTCCTACCTCCTGTCCTTTACCTCCACAGGGGAAATGTACAAGGTCATGTAGATAAACAATGAAAAGTGAATGCTTGAGAGGCAGAGAGCGAGCAGGAGGGAGGAGGGGCAGAGCCAGAGATGGATTGAGCTGAAATGAACCATCTCATTTGGACATTAGCCCCTGGGCGGTGGTGGTGAGAGGCTAGCTTGCCTAGCGGATAATGCACATTGCCCAATTGTGTATAGGGCATGATTTAGCTTCAGTTAGCTGGCCGCTTTGACAAGCTATTACTGGGGAGAATGAAGAGCAAGGAAAGTCTGTGTGTGTGTCTGTGTGTGTGTGTGCGTGCGTGCGTGCGTGCGTGCGTGCGTGCGTGCGTGCGTGCGTGTGTGTGATAGAGAGTTACTGACAGGTGGGTTACTGTCTCTTGCTCATGCTCATGGCAAATGCATGGCTTTACTTACACATGAGTGGTACAAAGAAATGAACGTGTGTAAGAGAAGGAGAGTATCTGTCTTGACACAGCATGCTGCTATTCCCTTCTGTGTGTACTGTTATGGACAACATTACTTCAGACTCTGTCCTTGTGCTTGATATGAACCCTTTTCTCTGGAGTAGGTTGTTTAGGGAGTTGTCCCTTTAGCCCCAGGCTAATGAGCTATTTGACCATGAAACTCCACCACGTGTGCCATCACACAGCGATACAGACAGCCCCTAAATGCTACAGCAACTAGCCATATGTGTTCTTTCTCTATCCATCACGACCTTTGAGCCTGTTGAGTTCACTTGCAGAATAAAAGTCTCCATGGTACCCTGGTCAGGGTCCTGTCTCCATGGTACCCTGGTCAGGGACCTGTCTCCATGATACCCTGATCAGGGTCCTGTCTCCATGGTACCCTGGTCAGGGTCCTGTCTGGCCACCGATACCCTTTCTATATTTATATTATTTGGAAATACCAAAGTTCGCTTTATAACCCTGATTTCGACCAAATTCTTGTGGGAAGTTGATAATTGATTAAAACCTTAAAATGGCTCTATTTTCTCATTCTTTACTCAGGTTTCTGCCTTAATTATAGCCTTCTCTACCTCAGACCTGGAGCCCCACCACAATACAGTGATATTCTATCATGCTTAGTAGCTGTAAGAGAACAATGAAGATGCCATAACTTGGGCTGTATCTCTTTTTTCCTACCTTCATAACTTTCTGACATTTTACCAGGGTATACAGCATATGAGGGTATTTGTGTAAAAATATATATATATTGTAGCACGTTGTATGACATTGTCTAGCCTAAAATCCTGTGTGTCTAATATGCAATTTGCTTAGACTTTGCAAAGACTAGTCTTGCTTGGTTCACTTACGTCCCATAGAATCTCAATGAGTACACATTTTTTGTTGTCTGCGTTATTTTCCACCAACTGTAAATGTTGTATATTATAGTTAATGTGCGTTGAATTCAAAGGAGAGATCCGGTGGCCATGTATTACACCAAACAGCAATTTTTATATATCATGTCGATTTGGGATATTTTGAAACGTGAGACTGTCCTGGTTAACTGGGTTTCAGTTTTGCTGTTGTTGAAGGCAGGGTTCTTTGTGATTGACCTATGGTGTAGAAATATGGACCAATGGATGGCTCCACAGAGGGGAGTGCTGCTGCCATATGGCCCTGTCTCCTGGGCAGGTATACTGTGCTAGATACACTCATAGCTGTACTCCGGGCTTCAGTTGCCTGGTTTAAGGTCCCATTCTGGGCGGGCGGTCCTTATTGTAAAACCTGTGGGAGTTTGGGGACTGTGCCCACCAGTGACTGATCCCCGGCCTACTCATCTTTCTCACCCTCAATAACAATGCAATGGCACTTTAGTATTTCTAAATGTTTTTATCTATTTTATTTTATTATTTTATGTATAACAAAGATTTTATGTGAAGCACTTTGAGTCTGCCTTGTGAATAAAAAGTGCTATATAAATAAAGTTGCCTTGCCTTGCCTAAATACCATAGTATACAGTCTTATTCCTGGCCTCTTTAGCGCTCTGTGTATTCCCTGTCCTTTCCTTTGCTCCCTACAGAGTGTCACACTCGGGTTTCAGGAGGATTAGCCTAACAGCAGTGTTGGGATCGGAGAAAGCATTAGCAGGAGAACTGCAAAGACCTGTCTGCCGTCTTCACTGAGTACAGTAGTCCACTGGCAGGGCACTCATCAGACATGTACTGTTTAAAATGAATCATCTAAATACAAAAAAAGGCAATTTTGTCATAGTACCATGTCGTACTACCATCTGTGTACCGTCGATGTGTTCAATTTAATAATACATAATAACTTGAATGCAGTTGTCCTCAAACGACAAATGACCATTAGTCAAATTAGTCAAATTAATCACACATACATAAGCATAGATAAATACGCTTTTATACTCTAGGATACATGTTGGAGTTAAAATTGATATCCAACTGTATGTATAGGATTATGTTATATAAGGCATACATTAAAGGGCCACTAATGCAACAAATTCCCTATAAATTTATCTCATGTGTTAGGATAACAATGCAAATATAATTAAAGCAAACCCAAGAAAATGAATAACATTGAAAGGAAATTCAAGTCCACAATATGACGATACTGCCAACAAGCCGACTAATGTCCTAATAACACGAGCAAGTCTCTCATGTCCCAATCAAAGAGTTTAATTACCAGCAGGTCTTTGTTTCTCAAGGTTCAGCCGAATAATAACACGTCCCTGGAGCTCTGAGGAAACAAACACAATTAAAGCTGTGTGTGTGTGTGTGTGTGTGCGTGTGTGTGTGTGTGTGTGTGTGTGTGTGTGTGTGTGTGTGTGTGTGTGTGTGTGTGTGTGTGTGTGTGTGTGTGTGTTTGTGTGTGTGTGTTTGTGTGTTTGCTGTCCACCTGGCTAAAAAGTTTGAACAAATTTTTACATTTCCAGTTTTCTTTTTTTTGGAGAACAAAACCGCAATTAGGCTCTGAGACTATAAATCAATGGTTTTGTTTGTGTGTGTGTGTGTGCCTGCCTGTGAAGACAAAGTACATGTGTATGGCTGGACCCCAGGAGAAGGTGCCACACACAAAATGGTACGATCTGAATAATAGCCTGACAGGATCCGAGGGGCGGGGAACGGGACATGGGGTGGGGAAACCTCCTGAGGTCCTGAGAGACAGAGAGGAGTAGTAGAAAGAGACCCAGCTAAGTTGAAGAAACGATGAGCGGGAGTATGTAGGAAGGACACCTTGCATGAGAGACCCGCTGGGTAAGTGCATAGATGGGTCCTGACATGAGACAGGGCTGTCTAAAAATGGGCCTGTGTCAAATTCCAGGCGCCTGTTTGCCGAATGCCCTGCAGGCGTCATCGCAATCAAACACACGCGTGCACACAAACACGTACACACAGACAAGTACACACACACAAACCCACACACATACACACACACACACACACACACACACACACACACACACACACACACACACATACACGTACACACGCACAAACACGTACGCACACACAAACACGTACACACACGCACACACACGTCGTACACACACAAACACGTACACACAGAAACACGTACACACAGAAACACATACACACACACACACACACACACACACACACACACACACACACACACACACACGCGTACACACACACAAACACGTACGCACACACATACACACACGTACACACAAACACGTACACGCACAAACACATACACACACACTCACAGAAGCACACACACACACACACTAAGCACACCCACAAACACACTAATCACACACACACACACACACACACACACACACACACACACACACACACACACACACACACACACACACACACACACACACACACACACACACACTAAGCATAGTGATAACCCATCAGCACTGGCTGAGTGTTGTTTAATCCAACCTGACTTGCACTCGACAGAAAAAGCAAATTCACTTCCACTCACGGTCTGGAAAGCGGGCTGCTCTTCACACAAATGGCAGCTTTTTGAAATAGTGTGTGAGTGTGTGTCTTTGTACGTTGTTGATGTGTGTTTGCATGCATTCACATGGCTGTACACACAAACGTGTACACCCCAATGTTTTATGTTTGATTGTTTTGATTGTGTTTATTTGTTTGTGGGGTTATGTGGGGGTGCTCTAAACTTTAATGTGTGTGTGTTGTATGTATTGGTGGTGACAACCTCTTCAACAGAAGCCCACTTCCTTGTGTGACAGGCAGATAGCCGGGCTTCTCGCTCTATTGTTAGGAGTCTGTCATCAAACCCTGCTTGTACCGCCAGTTATACGGTCTTGTCTCTGTGTGCGCTTTGTCCATGTGTGTGACGTGTGCGTCTTTGTCCCAGTCAGTTACAGCGCAAGAGTGTATCAGTCCTGTTTACTTGTTATGCAGGTTGTTGGTCGTGCGCTTTTGACTTGCTGCCTGCATTCACATGTGTGTATGCATCGGTAGACCTTTCTGAGTATATACTCGAAATACAATAAAACACAAACACGCACACAATGACGTTCCCAGATGGGTTTGGGGGTGTGTGTGTGTTTTGTGTGTACTTATGTGTGCTTATGTATTTACATCTGCATGCGTGGGCCGTTTCGGCGGTGAGTGTGTGCGTTGGCTTGTTCATCGCGGCACTACGTAAGCGGAGGAGAGAACATTGAGGCTGACAAGCCATTGTTTGATGGGGCCGTCGGTTGCGGGTGGAGCACCGCGCTCCCCCCGCCCCTCCCCCCACCCCTTCCCTCCTCTATTGTTGGGAGACTTGTCATTAAGCTCTTGTTGCCCAATCAAAATGGCCAGGAGTACCTAGCTGCAGTGCTGTCACTCGTGGAGAGCAGAGGGCGAGCCTGGTGCGCGCACGCACACACACACACACACACACACACACACACACACACACACACACACACACACACACACACACACACACACACACACACACACACACACATACACCTACACATACACACACACTTGTGTGTGTGGGCAGGCCTGTAGTGTGGGCACGACAGATTTGATGAATTGTATTTAATTCAGTATCTGTGCGGTGCACCCGGTTGTTTTACTATTATTATTCTTCCGATAAACGCCCCCTCAGAGAGAACTCTGCACAAAGAGCATGCATTTAAGGCATAATATGTTTTGACATTTGTAAAGACGAATGTCAAAAGTGTGTACCAGGGAATGTGGTTGTGACTTGTAAAGCCGAACATAAAAGCGCTGCTCCCACAGTTGGGAACAGACCTGCATACACGCCTCTAGGAAAGGGAGCCAAGTGGGTCGCTACAACACAGGAGCGGCATGCAGCTGGCACCTTCCTTACAGAACATATGGACATGTCTGAAGGTGGCCACACGTTGGATGGAAACATTTCTCCTACTGCCTATCCCAGTCAGCTGTGGAGGTCAAGAACCTGGAGCAAAACACACAAACAGGCACACATCCAGACACTAAAAACAGGGAGACATAGAAGGAGTGAGATGGACGGGTCAGACACATAGACTTGAGATTCTACTCTTGTACATTTCCTGTGTCAGGAGGGGATGAGGACAAACAGGTGACATCACTTCCTGCGCAGGACAATCACACAGGAACATGCCAGGATCCTTCAGAAAAACACTGTCATGGTCATAACAAGGCTTCCCATAACCCAGAATACACACTCATACACGCAGGCACACGCATACCCCAACACCACTACGCCCAGACAAAGTCTAGAATGGTTCTATTGTTAGCACCAAGGTTTGTTTATTGACATAATGGGTGACTCAAGTTCTATTAGTCTGCTCTTGTGTATTTTTCTCATTCTTTTTGTCGTACAATGAAAAAATAATTGGATAGTCTCTGTCCCGTTGCTTTACATGGAAAAACATGTGCGACTGTTTGAGCTGCATTGGTATTGTAGCATTTAATTTGTTCTTGTGTAGTTAATAAATTGTTCATATACAGCACTGAAGCATAATGTTTCCGAAGTAAACTAGCAGTGTTGACCCTATTGCTGTACATAATTCTTCACCTATTATGTTTCGCTGAGCTGCAGTTCCTTTCCTATCCTGAAGGTGGGAGCAGTGGCTGCGGTTTGAGAGTTTATAGCTGTAGTTCCCATCTTGGTTGTTTAAAAAACACGACGAAAACACGGAAATAACAACAAATCCTGTGCCAATGTTAGTGAAACACATTGGCATATTTATGTCCATTTATTATGGATCGACACTTTTTTGGAATGAGCAAATATAAAAAAGGACTAATTAACAGGTGATACTTTTTAATAATCATCTTTCCTGACATATTTATCTTTAAGATATGGTATTGTATTGTATTCCGAGATCTTAGTTGTTTATCTGTGTGATGTTTTATTTTATTCCATTCTGATATTCTATTGATATTCACTGATAGCTGTTTCTATATTATATTGCTTTCTGATAGTTGTTTATCAATTAGATATTATATTATGTTCTGATAGTTGTTCATCTATAACATACAATGTTGCATTGTTTTCTGATATAGAAGTTAATCTATTAGATACTCTTTTGTTTTCTCTCTTGTAGTTGCTTATCTGTTAGATGTTTTATCATATTATATTCTGATATTCTATAAATTCTATACTGTGATTGTTGTTAATCCAATTAGATATTATATTATAATCTGATAGTTGTTTATCTATTAGGTAATATATTATATTCTTATTATTTTTCATCTATTAGATATTATAATTTATTTTGATTATTGATTATATATTAGATGATTTATTATATTTTAATAGTTGTTTACCTGTTAGATATTCTATTGCATTCTATTCAGCTTGTTGTTTATTTAATTTTACTTTATTCTGATGGTTGTTTATCTATTATATATTCTGTTGTATTATATTCTGATAGTTGCTAATCTATTAATCTTTTTATTTTATTCTGATATTTGTGTATCTAATTAATCTAAGATTATATTCTGATAGTTGTCTATCAATATTATTTTATAATTTGATAATAATTGATCTATAAGAACTTATATTCTGTTATATTCTATTCTGATAGTTACTAGTATAGTAACTATCAGATAGTACTGTATAATATGCTGACAGTTTATCTATTCAATATTGTATTATGTTCTGATAGTTGTTTATCTATTATGTTTTCTATTGTTCCCTGGTAGTTGTTTATTGATTATATATTCTATTGCATTATATTCTGACAGTTGTTATCCATTATATATTCTATTCTGAAATTAGTTTTTCTATTCTATATTCTTTGTATTTGGATAGTTTATTATCTATTGGATATGCTATACTATTCTGTCGTTGACTATTAGATATTCTCCTTTATTCTGATAGTTGGTTGAGTTGAGATCTATTAAACATTACATTATATTAAATTATATTTTATTTTGTCGTAGTACACATTATGTTGTGTTATATTCTGACAGTTGTTTATCTGTCAGATATTTTTTTGTATTCAGAGTAATTTATCTATTATATATTCTAACTTATCAGATAGTTGTTTAACTATTAGATATTCTAATCTATTCTGATAGCAGTTTATCTATCAGATATTGTATTATATTCAGATATTTGTTACATATTGTGTTTCATTATTCTCTGAACTTTGTGAAAGTAGATATTTCATTTTATTTTGATTGTTGTTTATATAAATATATTAGATGTATATCTTATATATATATATATATATATATATATATATATATATATATATATATATATATATATATATATATATATAGTTGTCCATGATCCTTGGGACAGTTCAGGAATGTATGGCTCATTGGACAATTGGACGGTGGGACACAGAAAAGCACAATAAGTCTTGATGTGTGCTCGTACGGTCATTGACGGACCCTTGTTAAGGAACACTGTGGAATCAATACCAGTAGCAGGATTGAGGATTCCTGGGCCAGGGGGGGAGAGAGGGAGAAAGGGAGTGAGCCACAGGGAGAGGGAGAGGTGGAAGATATTGATCAGTTGCAGCCTACATTGGATTCCAAGTTTACCTGACCTTACAAAAGGCTTGCATCATCACTGCAGTGTGCTGATGCTGTTCACTTCCTTCCTCAGCCATCCACATTTCCTTCCTTTCAGACTTCACTGTGTATTATTGTCTGTGTGTGTGTGTGTGTGTGTGTGTGTGTGTGTGTGTGTGTGTGTGTGTGTGTGTGTGTGTGTGTGTGTGTGTGTGTGTGTGTGTGTGTGTGTGGGGGGGGGGGGTGTGGGTGTGTTTGTTGGTGTGTGGGGGTATGTATGTGAGTGTATGTGTGTATGTGTGTGTGTGTGTGTGTGACACACACACACATACACACACACACACACACACACACACACACACACACACACACACACACACACACACACACACACACACACACACATGCAAATACACAAACATGCACACATAGATGCAGTTATCTGTACTCTTCTTCTTATATTCTAACTATTGTTGGCGAGGAGAGTGAACATTGGTTTAATTACAAGTCACAATGACTTGTCTCCTTAATGAACCCTGCTCTTTATTAGCAACAAACCAACAAGCAGACTTTAACACAAAGAACACATGACAAGAAAAGTGTTTACGCAGGATGAAGGCATGGAAATACTTTATTGGTTTTGTTTACTTTGTGTCTTTTATGGATGAAATCAATGTAGTCTATATTTGTGTTGCATTTCCCCATTATCAGTTTGCCCAGTTGGTTCAGTTGGCCCAATGAGAAACCAAGGATCAGTAGATGGTGGTGTGTGTGGATGGAGGTGTAAGAGATCAATTCCCCCTGGGTCTTCCCCAGTTGAAGTGGGCTCTAACCGTGGATCAGTAATAGGATGGACGTATCAGAAAGTACTTTCTTCCATTTAATACAGTGTCACTTTGGCCGTGGCTTCCTGATGCCCCTGTATTATGCTGCCGGAAACCCCTCCACCATTACAGAAGATTTATGGTAGAACTATACCGGCATGCCTGGCATCCCGGGGAATTAATGAGGAAAATAGTATTTGTTGATTTGGAAAGTGAATGATGCCGAACCAGGGTGCAATGATACCATACAATTATGCAAATGAAGGTGAAGAAAAAAAAACATACGAAAAAAAACAAAGTAGTGACGACGCAGAAAGATGCTTGTATAGTGAGATGTATATAACAGACACACTCACGCACACACAGAAACACACAGACGCACAAACACACACACACACACACACACACACACACACACACACACACACACACACACACACACACACACACACACACACACACACACACACACACACACACACACACAAGCACAAACACACACACTAGGGATGATGTCTGGCCAGGTGGATAAAAATAGTGCTATTGTAATTCGATGGATGGTTTTCTCTAAGATAATCTCCCTTAAACAGACGATCTTTAGGGAGACGTTCTGATTGATGTGGGGATAGGAGACATAATTTGGGAGAGGTAGAGAAGCAATGTTTCGCCAAGCTGTCCTTCCTTTCATCATGTCTCGAGTATCCTTCCTCTTCCCTCATCTTCTTTTCTTCCAGGACAACCTTCCCTCTGTCCTCGTCTGTGTTCCAGTCTCTCTATCCTCTATCCTCTTCTTGTTGTGTTCCAGTCTCTATCCTCTGTCCTTGTGTTCCAGTGTCTGTCCTCTTTCCTCATCTTGTTGTGTTCCAGTCTCTATCCTCTATCCTCGTCTTGTTCTGTTCCACTGTCTATCCTCTGTCCTCATCTTGTTGTGTTCCAGTGTCTATCCTCTATCCTTGTTGTGTTCAAGTCTCTATCCTCTATCCTGGTCTTGTTGTGTTCTAGTCTCTATCCTCTGTCCTCTTCTGGTTGTGATCCAGTCTCTATCCTCTGTCCTTGTTGTGTTCCAGTCTCTTTCCTCTGTCCTTGTCTTGTTGTGTTCCAGTCTCTCTATCCTCTTTCCTTGTTGAGTTCCAGTCTCCTTCCTTTGTCCTTGTCTTGTTGTGTTCCAGTTTCTACCCTCTGTCCTCGCCTTGTTGTGTTCCAGTCTCTACCCTCTATCCTCGTCTTGTTGTGTTCCAGTCTCTATCCTCTGTCCACGTCTTGTTGCTTTCAAGTCTCTATCCTCTGTCCTTGTCTTGTTGTGTTCCAGTCTCTATCCTCTGTCCTTGTCTTGTTGTGTTCCAGTCTCCATCCTCTTTCCTTGTTGTGTTCCAGTCTCTATCCTCTGTCCTCGTCTTGTTGGGTTCCAGTTTCCATCCTCGTCTTGCTGTGTTCCAGTCTCTATCCTCTGTCCTCGTCTTGTTGGGTTCCAATCTCTATCCTCTCTCCTTGCTGTGTTCCAGTCTCTTTCCTCTGTCCTCATCTTGTTGTGTTCCAGTCTCTATCCTCTGTCCTTGTTGTGTTCCAGTCTCTTTCCTCTTTCCTTGTCTTGTTGTGTTCCAGTCTCTTCCTCTTTCCTTATGTGTTCCAGTCTCTATGCTCTGTCCTTGTTGTGTTCCAGTCTCTTTCCTCTGTCCTTGTCTTGTTGTCTTCCAGTCTCTATCCTCTGTCCTCGTCTTGTTGTGTTCCAGTCTCTTTCCTCTGTCCTTGTCTTGTTGTCTTCCAGTCTCTATCCTCTGTCCTCGTCTTGTTGTGTTCCAGTCCCTTTCCTCTGTCCTTGTTGTGTTCCAGTCTCTTTCCTCTGTCCTTGTCTTGTTGTCTTCCAGTCTCTATCCTCTGTCCTCGTCTTGTTGTGTTCCAGTCTCTTTCCTCTGTCCTTGTCTTTTTGTCTTCTGGTCTCTTTCCTCTTTCCTCGTCTTGTTGTGTTCTAGTCTCTATCCTTTCTCCTTGTTTTGTTCAAGTCCATCCTCTGTCCTCGTCTTGTTGTTTTCCAGTCTCTATCCTCTGTCGTTGTGTTCCAGTCTCTTTCCTCTATCCTTGTCTTCTTGTGTTCCAGTCTCTCTATCCTCTTTCCCTGTTGTTCCAGTCTCTTCCTCTTTCCTTATTGTGTTCCAGTCTCTTTCCTCTGTCCTCTTCTTGTTGTGTCCCAGTCTCTATCCTCTGTCCTTGTCTTGTTGTCCTCCGGTCTCTTTCCTCTTTCCTCGTCTTGTTGTGTTCCAGTCTTTATCCTCTGTCCTTGTGTTCCAGTGTCTGTCCTCTTTCCTCGTCTTGTTGTGTTCCAGTCTCTATCCTCTATCCTCTTCTTGTTGTGTTCCAGTCTTTATCCTCTGTCCTCGTCTTGTTGTTTTCCAGTCTCTATCCTCTGTCCTTGTTGTGTTCCAGTCTCTTTCCTCTGTCCTTGTCTTGCTGCGTTCCATCCCATACCAGAGTGCTTTGTTTCATAGGGTCAAACCCCACACCAATTCAATCTCCCATGCCTTGGGCTAGTGTACACATTGGTAGTAAGTGTTGCACCTGTATGTGGTTGGAGATTTTTGACCATGTAATACCAAAGGAAAAGGGGAAGCTGAACAATAGAAATTCAGTTTCTTGATACTTCTTCGTCAAGTTTTGTTTATGTCTCTCTCTCTCTCTCTCTCTCTCTCTCTCTCTCTCTCTCTCTCTCTCTCTCTCTCTCTCTCTGTCTCTGTCTCTGTCTCTCTCTCTCTCTCTCTTTCAACATAATCCAACACTCAGTCCTCCAGGTTACCTTAGAAACATCAATAACAATCCTGCTTGACAACATCTTAGTGCATTTCATACACACAAACACACACCCAGAGTAATCCAGTGATTGAATACCTCCGGAAATGGCAAATATCTAGCCAAGCTGAAGAACAATAAGCTGTGTTTATGTGAAGCGTGAACCATAAAGAAAAGAGGATGGCAAAAAGAATAACATAGAAGGACCAGTGGAAGCTAATCATTGTCATTTGTACCATTTTGACCAACAACAAACTTTGGGGACCTTCTTTTTTAACAAGAGTCTTTATTTTGAGTACACAGCATGAAGAATACCCTGTAATTGATCAAAAATAGACATCCAATACTATTCCCCAAAGTATGCTCCCATTCCTTCAGTTGCCATCTGTTGTAGTGAGTAGTTCCCTTAAGATGTTATCACATTTGAACCTGAGAGAAATTAAACAGTCCATCCTCTATTCTCGCATATATTTGTTGTTTTGGAGAACCATGGATTTTGAACTGTGGTTTTGCCATTCCTTCTTTCCTTCTCATAATGTTGCTACAAATTATCGCAAAATTCAATCAGAATAAAAAGTATACGTGTTTCCACAAAGCTTTGACACGGTGTTAGCCAGTGTGACTCCAAACACAAAGCCCTAGCTCTGTGGAAAGGACAGCCCTGCAGAGTCGGACTGTTGAACAGATGGGACTTTCTATCCCTCTTGAATAGGAGAAATTACCAACACTACCGATTGTTACATCCTGCCGGGCAACACATAGTACCAGCTTTAAAGATCAAATTGTCCCAGAATGGCAAATTAGACAGGTTGCCACCCGAACAGGGACCAATAATAAAGGAAATACTGAGTATTTATTAAGGTTTTTAAACAGTTAGGTCCTACTGATCCATAAGGAAATAATACCCTTGAGGCAGGGGCGTGTCAAAGAACTGGTCGGGCTGGCCCGGGCAACCCCGGAATCTGATTGGTCACCCCATTATCCTAGACTATGATTGGCTATCTCGCCAGAGGTGGGATTTAGTATGAACTGTTGGAGTACACTGAACACTCAGAGTAGTGTCTGGTGGTTAGCCACACTTTGTCAACCAGTATCTGGGGATCCCAGGCTGCCGATCTTGTCCATCGGGGTTCTACACGATGGGCTTGCACCAAGGTGGATAATCATTTTTATTCTACGCCGATTCGATTTATAAGCGCTAAGCACAACCGCAGGAAGTGGCCCCGGTGTAATGCTATGAGCAGTGAGAGCAGCAGACGACCTCCTCAGTCCGGTCAGTCTGAACAGAGATCCATGGGGTGTTACCAGCACTGGCTACTCCTGAGGGATACTCAAACAGGTTGCAGTTCTGCCATACATGTGTCTTACCGCAAATTATTTGATGCTAGTTAGGCTAACAACAGACTATAGCCTACCTACAGTCTCTGGTTAGTACAGAGAGGACACAATGACTTAACCAATGAATCTGTGAGGTAAGACATCCTAATGATCAAATAATGATGAAACACCCTAGCTAGAACATTAAGTTTACATAGAGAGCTAACAAAACACTCAAATCACTGATTCTAGTCTTAACCCCTGCATGAGTGAATGTGTATGTGTGTGTTGGCGTTCGTACCCCCCTACACAATCCACGCCCCGCTTTGGCCCCCGGTCAAAAAGGCCTGGACATGCCACTGCCCAGAGGAAAGGATTCTAACTTTTTGAATAACTTAACTGAACAACATTTGAAAGAGTGCTTATATAAGATAACTTGATGCAAAAATATGACAAGGCGCGGTATCGCCATCATTTGGTCGGGGGAAAAAGCAGTTATAAGGTGTATAGAAACTATAATAACTCTTAAAAACAATAAATCCCCTGGTACAGATCGGCTGCCGGAGTAATTGTATTAATGCTTTGCAGAAGAGATCACACCAGTTTCTGAACAAAAAAGAGGGGTCACAGAGAGATACAAACAGTTATCTGACTCAAGTAGACAAAATTTAGATACAAAGGGAATAAGGGACATTGGTTGGTGGTAGAACATAAAATATCTTTCCTTGCTGATATATTAATTTATATAACATATATAATTAATGATATATTAACATAAGTGATTCTTAATGCATAGTCATAGTGGAACAACCTGAATGCATAGGTGAAATTTCAGGATTTTTTATCAATGAAATCTGTAGCCAAATTTCATTTTGTGTGGACTAATAAAGCCCTTAGAATCCTGGGTATGATTGTTACCCCGGTCATATCAGACCTATTTTAAGCAAACTATGGGAAATTGATAACTGAGCTAAAGAAGGATTTGCCTAGATGGTAATAATTACCATATTTTACCAAAATTTTGTTCAAGTCCTTACCTACCGTGATCTCAAGTTCTACTTTTAAAATATTGGACATAATTATATGCAAAATATTATAAAACAACACTTCTTTGTCCAAAAAAGAAGGGAGGATTGAATTTGAGTATTTTAACACTCTCTCACTTTGAAAATACAGCAATACATCTGAACTATGTTGGAATGGATACGGATTGGTGGGGGACTTCACGGATATATTTTTGGATTTGCCAAAGCTCCTGGCTTTCTGGAAGAATGTCTGAATGGAGATTTATGAGATGTTGGATAACTTTATTCTAGATCTAGCACTTTCCATACTGGGTATACTTCCTGATAGTATACAGATAGAGGTACATTTTTTAATTGAGTAAAAACAACAACATTTGGTTGAAGATCCCAGCTTAAAACAGTGCAGAGAGATAAACACACAGGCTAAAACATGCATTATTATGGAGGAAATCAAAACCAGGTGACAATTCAACACTGTATAGAATGTCCCCATTCATACAGGCTACAACCTTATTCAATTATTTTCATTATTCTTGCTTATCTCTACTTCCTCCTTTTCTATTCTTAATTTTGTTTATGTTTATTTATGTTAATTTATTTTCTTTCTCAAGTATGAGCCATTAAGTTTGTCTGGTTAAACTCATGTTTTGGTATTATGACAATTATTATTACCAATGAAGATTATTATAATTATTTCATATTAATGTTAAAACAAGTGTAATTTTATGTGCACCTTTTTATATTTATTACCAAAAAAGAATCATTCATTCATATGATATAATTAAGCAATAGATCACGCCAGGCTGTGGTATGTGCTCATTATACCACTGTTAAGGGGCGTTGTCCGGCCCCGACGCGCAGCGGAGGGCCGGCGACCCCCTTCACAGTGGTATCTATTGCTTTTATACAACGGTTACTGTTATGGCGAAACGAAAGTCATAGACACACTACATTTAAAAAGAAACCAAGAAAGTCATAGTAGCCGTTTTATTAAAGACTACCAAAAAGTAGTCCCTCCTGGCTGCCGCTATGCATCGACGGTCGCTATGCAACACACTTTAGCGTCCCTCCGAGAGAAGGCTCCGATAGAGCGGTTCGCCGGCAATTTATCCTATGGAGCAGTTCACTCGCCGATTTTAGACTTCAGTGAATTGTGCTATTGCTTTTATACAACTGTTAAAATTATGGCAAAATGACTTCACACACACACACACACTAGTAAAAATACGGTTGTATTCTTTGACACTTTCCACTTCAAGGCGCGGAGTGATACTTTCACAAAATGATTGGGCGTCATAGCAGTTATGTATACGCTCATTATACAACAGAACCAATCAGATCGCTGGATTCAGGTCCCCCGTTGTATAATATATATTATACAACGGGGGGCCTAAATCCAGCAATCTGATTGGTTCCTAACTGTTGTATAATGAGCGTATACATAACTGCTATGACGCCCGATCATTTTGTGAAAGTTTGCATATCACTCCGCGCCTGGAAGTAGAAACAGTTACAAAGTAAAACATATGTTGGATGATGGAGAGGGTGTAAATGTTGTTACTCCGGGAGTGAGCAAGGCGATGGAGAGACTAACGAAAGCTTAGGCACACGGCGAGTGAAC
Source organism: Gadus morhua (assembly GCF_902167405.1). Classification (NCBI taxonomy): domain Eukaryota; kingdom Metazoa; phylum Chordata; class Actinopteri; order Gadiformes; family Gadidae; genus Gadus; species Gadus morhua. The sequence continues at coordinate 23,340,933 of NC_044062.1, read as the reverse complement.
TGCTCCATAGGATAAATTGCCGGCGAACCGCTCTAGCCCAGCCTTCTCTCGGAGGGACGCTAAAGTGTGTTGCATAGCGACCGTCTTGCATTTTGAAGGCAGCCAGGAGGGACTACTTTTTTGTATTCTTTAATAAAACGGCTACTTTGACTTTCTTGGTTTCTTTTTAAATGTAGTGTGTCTATGACTTTCGTTTGGCCATAATAGTAACCGTTGTATAAAAGCAATAGATCACTTCAGTCAGTGGTATGTGCTCATTATACCACTGTGAAGGGGGTCGCCGGCCCTCCGCTTAACAGTGGTATAATGAGCACATACCACAGCCTGTCGTGATCTATTGCCTAAATATAACATGATCGATGTTGCCGTTTAGAATGAACTCAAACTATATTTTTGGATCAGCCTATACTGGAGGTTGGAGCTTTGCTGCTGTGATCTTCATAGAGACCTTCAGTGAAGAGGTCCATTAACACATGGACCACCAACCCTACAACTGGTCCCATATGATGATTTGATCATGTTTTAAGCAAGATGGATAAAGAAAGCAAACCACTGCACACACACACACACACACACACACACACACACACACACACACACACACACACACACACACACACACACACACACACACACACACACACATACACACACGCACGCACGCACGCACACACACACATACACACAGTGTATTTTCTAAGTGTGTTTGTATGGAGCATCTCTGATGGCTTTAGATTGTTCAAGAGACCAGCCTGTCATCATCCCTGTCAAATTATTCTGATTGGCTGATGACTTCCTGATGGGTGCTTGTGTTTGAGTGTGTGTGTCTTTGAGTTTCTGTCCTCCCATATGTGAAGGTGTGTGTTGGGCTTTTCATTACCCATTCATTACCCATTCCCACCTGTCACCCCGGCGACTGTGTTACGTCTAATCACACAAAACAACAGGACTCCCTCTGATGAGAGCCCCCCTTGTGTGTGTGAGTGTGTGTGGGGGTGTGGATGTGAAAGTGTTTTTGTAGTTGTGTTTGTGTGTGTTCATGTTCATACTGTTTTGATAAGTGAATGTGTGTGCACGTTTGCTTGACTGTGTTTATGTTTGTGTATTTGTGTGTGTGTGTGTGTGTGGGCACATCTGTGTGTACATTTACATTGTAACAGACAATGGCCAAGGCCACCAATCCCTATTGTCCTGCTATACAAACCCTGAACACCTTGAGTCGTGTGGATATACATGGATACACATACAGTCACCCCTACACTGACTTTAGTCCATCTCTTGTTTATCGCCATTCATTTGCGTTATTCTATCTTATTGTTCTCCTTTAGGCATTACTAGTTTTCCAGCCGAGTCGCTGATGCTAACATTATATTTCAGCCAGAGTCAGGGTTTTGCAAGGTAAGGAAGGCTAAGGAAGGAAAAGGAACTGAATAAACAAAAAAGCTCAACTAAAAGTAAATGATGTTTGAAAAAGTAGGAAATAAGTAGAAAGCAAGATGCCCATCCAATCGCGAAGTTTATTGCAGTCAGACTGTCGGCTTTCCTGAGTACAGCATGTGGGCCAGGGAGGACAGGGGCTTCAGAAGAGGTTTACACAGGAAGGCCCACATGTGAAGCCAATAGAGCCTTTTCGCCGGGCTCATCTTAGGCAAATCACACCGGTGTCACTCATTACACTTTCATGAACCAAGGCATGGGCAGTAGGCTAAACCAAAGAGGATGAGTTTCGTACCCGTGGCCGCTTTCATAAAATGAGCAGACCAATAAGAAGTGTTATGAGTGACACCTGTGTTGGTCCCATGATGATAGAGAGAGATGTAACCATGACCTTACACACATTCAAACAGAAGCCATCTGAGAGGACAGAAGAGGCCATCCAGGCTCCTTGTGTTCTCCACCACTGTGACTGTGCCACCCCTAATGTGTGCCGCGGGACTCTCTCTGCTGCCAATCTGGGCCGGGCTGTCGAGACGCTGGCGCGCCATGCAATATTCACAAGGTCTAAGTCAGGCTTTTAGCATCCTCAGCCCCAGGCCCTGTATGTTTAGAGGCTAGCATCACCCTCATTGGGGCAGACAGTGGATGGTGTTGGAAGGAGATGTTGGTGTTAATTAGGTTGGGGTTGTTGTGCTCTTGTCATGTGTGTGTGTGTCTCTCTCTCTCCTCTCTCTCTCTCTCTCTCTCTCTCTCTCTCTCTCTCTCTCTCTCTCTCTCTCTCTCTCTCTCTCTCTCTCTCTCTCTTTTATACATATACATATCGTCAGAAGGTAGCTCTTGTTGAATAATTGCATTTGGAATTTTTCAATGCATACATGATAGGCACTCTCAGGCCTCCTCTATCTGTCACACGCACACACAAACACACACACACACACACACACACGCACACACAAACCAGCGCAGAGGTTTGAATGTTGATGAAACAGTTGACACCCTTTACATAGGGAGCAACGAAAGATGGAATCTTTGCAAAAAGGGCCTTTGTAAAATTCAGCACTGTGATTTGACACACACACACACACACACACACACACACACACACACACACACACACACACACACACACACACACACACACACTTGAGAGAGCTGGTGGCAGCCACTTATCTGTGTGCACATGTATACATGCAGGCACTCCAAAGACGAGCACACGCTTACAGCTGTCGGCCAACGTTTACAGGTCAATTGGTGTTTGTAACATGACCTTAATGAGAAGCTTTTTTTCTGTATGAAACCCTTGAGTTTGTTGATCGTTCAGTGAAAACATCCAGCTGTTGAATTTTGTGTATGTGTGTTGTTGTCAAGGCTTTTAACACAAACATGGTTAGTTCGGTTGTTTGCTCTCAAGTGGAAGAAATCGGTTGGATTTCTGAATCAAAACGGAGCAAGAGTCTGATGAGAAATGAGACGTCCACCCATTATTACACATACACACACACACACACACACACACACACACACACACACACACACACACACACACACACACACACACACACACACACACACACACACACACACACACACACACACACAGAATGTAGCCTCCCGCAAAGCACGTTTTTGAAAAATGTGAGCATTAGGCTAATCTGGTAACAAACAAAAAGCTGTGTGTGTGCTACATTACTTGAAACAGGGTGATAGGTACACACATCGAGAGACCAAACATCTGCCTTGGCTTCCATATTATAGCACTTACCTTCCTTTTCTGCACTTGTACTCTTCTTCTACAGTCCCCACATCCCTCTCTCCTACCAACAGAAAGCAATGCAAACACATTTAAAATGTCGATGCATAACATATATTGTAGGATCAGTATTTGTTTATTTTTGTTAATTAACAAACAACATTACAAAAACAAGCTCACAAAATGTATTATATATATTTCAATATGTTCTTCATTGAATAGATTAGATTCATTGAATTTATGGACTTTGTTCTCTATCATTTTCCTGTTAGTTTACATTTGTATAGCAGAATAAGGGAACACAAACACACACACACACACACACACACACACACACACACACACACACACACACACACACACACACACACACACACACACACACACACACACACACACACACACACAAACAGTCCCTTTTCCTCACCCCTGGTTAATCCTCCTACCTTTCCTCTGCATCTGTTCAATCATCATTTAAAGGTGTTGTCACTCATGTGGATTATATGATTAGGATGCTATTGTGCGTGATTAATATTTTCAGTGGTAAGCGCATGATGAAATGGCTTTTGTCAGCCGCTGCTCTCCCATTCCATTAGAAGTCAAATACCTGTGTGTGTGTCTGTGTGTGTTTGTGCCTTTGTGTGTATGTGTGTGTATTTTGGTGCGTTTGTGTGTGCGCATCGGTCAGGACATCCAATATGGAGAGGCAGGCTGAGGCTAAATCCATTTAATCTTACTTGAGCAAATTAAGTCCCCATCATATGTGGTGATTCGTTGTGGCCATGTGAACATTAGGCCGCTTTAGTCGCGTCCTCACTGCACTCCTCACGTCACCTTGCCTCCTTATCGCTGCTCCTCTTGGTTCCTCACAGAGACACACATGCAGCTCAGAGCAGGGCTGTTGTCACATGTAAACACAGTTCAGGACCTGGGAACAGGACTCCGGCGTGGCCCAGAGCAGGCTGTCACAAAGAGAACATCTAGGAGTCCCTTCCCCTCCCTCCTCTGTGTCTCCACTACGTCTCTCTGCCTCTCTCTCTCTCTCTGCCCAGGTCTCTGCAGATAGGACACGATCTGCAGATAATCTGCCTGACAGTACCACACTGTAGCCTAATCAGTGCATTTAGACTGGATGGGTCCCGGGGGGGGGGGGGGGGTGGGGGGGAGAGAGAGAGAGAGAGAGAGAGAGAGAGAGAGAGAGAGAGAGAGAGAGAGAGAGAGAGAGAGAGAGAGAGAGAGAGAGAGAGAGAGAGAGAATTATTTCTTAATTGGAATGGCAAACGTTTGCTGGCTGACTGTAGGGTATTTCTGTGTATGTCTGTCTTTCTCCATTTAAGTTAGCATCTTGGTTTTGTATGCTCGTGTGTTTGCGTGTGTTTCCCAGTTGCCTTTCTATGGATGAAAGTAATGACATGTGACTAGTATATCTTGGACATTGAGTAAGAAAAACTCACTGTACAATATATATAAAAACATATAGGCCTATTCATATTTTTTAATCAATATTTCTGCATATCATGTCCTGTAGAGCTGGCTCTCCTGTATATTTCCTGTCTGTCTTATTTTTGCTGAGCATATATCCGTGCAATACGTTTTTGACTGCTGAAGTATTGTGAAAATAGCTAATAACTTACTATTTATAAAATCCTTGTAATAATTGAATTTTCTTAATCATTCCAACAACTCTGAATTGGTGTGTCCTTCACCCCAACCCCCCTTCCCCCATAAAGGAACATCTCTGTACCAGCACAGCCCACCACCTTCCCTAGCCCCCCATCCTCCCCCCATACACAGTAAGAATACATGCTCTTCCAGACAGCAACACACTCAAGTGTACAGTTCACTGTGGCAAAACCAGTGTGGCAGAAAAACTGAGCCAGGTGGGCCCCACATTGACACTACCCTGTCACTGAATGATGGGGAGTTTGTCTGGGTTTATGCCTGCGTGTGAGGGAGATGCAGCCAGAGAAATGGTAAGAGAGATAATACATGCAGAAAGTTTATCAGTGAATGTTGTTCACAGTGTGGTTTGACATTAATGTACAAAGTATAGTGTATAATTTAATGTTAAAGGACAATTCTGATATTCTGAACATTGAGCCCCCTTTCTGGTTTGTCTAGGATGAAATAGAGTTGTTAACACTGAAATTTTGAATATCAGTCCTGTCTCCAGTATTTGGCTAATTTCGAATCGCCCCTGCCTGCTTCACAATGGCTGGCTATGGGCAATCACAAACACCCCTTGATGTTCGTTTTCAGAAATGTGTAACTCATCGAGTGGTTAGTGGTGTCCGTTGATGTTCTTCATCAAGTATCGTAGCGAAATACAGTTTCTGTCGGGTTTTATTTGGCATTTTGGACCGGCGCGAAAAATGACTCTGTATCAAAAGGGTTGGTCTGAAGTAGCCTAATTACCCGTAGGTGTGGTTTAGGCGTAACGTGCAATAAACCAGTGAGAGTGCCAGCTCCCATCCCCTTTAAGAGCCATGAGCGCATTTGAATCTGACGAGTTGATATTTTGACAGCGCGTCTGCAGTCTCCGATGAGACAGATGCACATGAATTTCCAACTCAGGCTCAGTTTATGGCCAAATTATATGGCCTAATTCATTTTCTCCCAAAACTTAACACACATATGATATGCGGTAACTGTTGTTCTATTTAATGATATACCTACGCAATACATTAACAAACATTGTTTCTTACCAGTGTTGTATGCATTATTGTTATCAACCTGTGTTCCAAATATGCATGTGTCCCCCCGTTAATATACATTGCCATGGACTGTATTATGCGTTACGTGTTTAGTTTGCGTGCGTTTAAACAGATAGACGCACACGCCGTGCCCGCATTCATTAATTATTTTACGCATACACACACGCGCGCCCGCATTCATTGATTCTTTATACATACACTCACTTGCGGTAAAACAATGTTTTCGCACGATCAAATACTCATCAATCCTAAAAGTTATGGGCTTGTACACGATGTCTGTGTTAAGAAAAAATGCTTTTGCTGTACGGTGTTTGCAGATGCATTGATTTAAAAGTACAACTTATTACCGCTGTATCGGCTGTTCTTTCCCAAATAATTGACAAAGAATGTATGGCTAGGTAGATGAGAGAAGCAAAGTGTATGCGCGAGGTGCACAAGCAGCATTATGCATGCACCCTTAAAATAGCATCTGAACAATGCGCCACTGACTTTAAACCAGGTATTTCCTGGTTTGTGGCGGAATTGTTTTCTGAAACTGCAAAATAGCACCAGGGAACGTTTGGGCCAGAACACGCCTCCTACTTTCGCCGAACCGCCCCTTGGGGCCCAAGATCATTCCCTAATTTACCGACGCGTGGCCGTGGAGGGAAAAGAACGCTCTGCGCCAGTCGCAAACTAGCAACGACACATGCGTCAGTGTAGAAAGTCAATTGTCGTCAGTTGCCATACATGGCCCTCCAATTTTGGAGAGGTTGTCAAACGGAGTTAAACAACTTTTCAGATGCGAGCACCAGCAGATATGGTCAATGCTCTTATCTGAGTCAGGAACCAAAGAAACAAGATTCACTGTTCTCTGGTGATAGGAAAGGCCAGTGTTTCTCCCATAAGGTTGACATAATGCCAAGGCTTCAAATAACTGACGTAGTGCCAGTCAGATCTTAAATATGTTCAGAGGAGATTGCTTGTGCTGATGGGGTAGGGATTTGCATTTCTGGTAAAAATACTATTCAATATTCGCTGAGAAGTATTCGAGTAATATTCGAAAATCTGTCAATCAAGAACCCCCCCCAACGCACGCACGCACGGCGCACGCACGCACACACGCACCTCGTATACACGCACACACTGACACAGGGAGAAGATTTTATGATTTGAATGAAATCAATCTGTTTATTTCAACAACTGCGCCATCAACATTCAACATCAAAATTATTTCAACGTCGGCTTAGGCAGATAGGCTCAAATACGCCGAAAACAGATCGCTATTTATTTTACTGAACACAGCCTGCATGATGGTGAACTAGACAGGTCTTTAGCATATGGAAACTATGGCCAAAAAAATTACTTCACACGGTGTGTCTTTTTACAATTTATTTGTTACCAGCATTCGTAGTGTTGATCAGCGGAGAAATAGTCTGCCAAAGACGTTAGCTTAGCAACCGAGGACGCTGGGGTTGATAAGTTACCGGACTACTTGCGTAGTAGTCTGACAGAAAAAAATAAATCCACTTTCCTTGACAGCGGTCATTATATGCTTAGCAACGGTGAATTATCAAAAAATTATTCACCACCAGAAGTTGTGAAGGCCCACACAAGTTAACAAAGCGTTCAACAGTTTTGAGAAGAGCTGTGTAATAAATAACGATAGTCACATTCATTATTCGATTTTCTACGTGACTCTGACTATTCGACGATCGTTGCCCATCCCTACTGATGGGAAAGAGTACTTCTGGAGAGACTCAAGGGTAGTCTGAGGTCGCATAAATAACCATACACGGTGCTTTTACACCTTTGTCGCCACCCGAGTCCAGAAGATCCACTTTAGGAAAAACCTGCAGCAATTGCTCTACTTCCCCATAGGTGAGAATCCAGTCGACGGTGGCGTTGTAAACAGTTGACCCCTCCCTGTGGATCACTTAAACAGTCCTGACTGCAACCACTCCCCTTTAATCTTCTGATCAAAATGAAATTGACAGTACTGCCTCCACCTGGCCGCTTCCCCAGAGAGGACATGTACGGAGGAAAAGATTGCTCCACATACAGTATCTGAAAGAGCCGTTCTGGAGTCTCAGCGTTGGTCTCAGCGCTCAGTCTCAACAGGGTAGGCTACACACACTGTATATCCTTTTTCAAACTATTGATTATTCAAAGCATGAATTTATGTGTTTGAGCATGCCCTAAATCAGAGAAATTCTCTTCTATTTGCATCATAGGCTAATGAGATTTGAATCAGCTTCAGCACCTAACCCAAATACAGCACAAAGACGCATAGCCTTTACAACCTGAATATATCGGGATATAATGAGCAAGCTCTAACAAAGTGTTCTCAGAAGAGTATCCACCAGTGTTTCCACACCGCAACATATTTTTAAAAAATAAAAAGATATTTTCAATGTATGAGTTTATTTTAAAGGACATACTATTTCTTAACATTTTAAAATTCCATTCAATACTACTATTGACTCATGTAGCAATTGACTCTGAATTCAGATGAATTTATTTCAGGTTGCAGTTTTTAATATTGCTCAAGGATTCCTACAGACATTTGGGGTGTGAACACAGAACATTTGGGGTGGAGTTAAATACCCCTGCTCCCTAGGCTAACCTTTGACCATCTTGGTGTATTCATTCTTGAACACCTGCATTTCAAAGGGTTGTGGGTGTAACAGCTTAACCTTCCCTATACTCATGCTTTGGCCTTGGACTCAGTCTCGCTAGTTATCCAGGTAGACTGGCTGTTTACTACGGCTGGTCGTAGGCCCTAAGTGGCTTTGAGCTAAGTCCCATAGCGGATCAGACTGTGCTCTACCGGTTCCCCTGGCTGGTGGCAGCTAAGTCCCTGTGTGGGATAAGATGGATCTCAGATACCGAGCCAATAGACCTATGGCCCTGCGCTTTCTCCTCCTCTTGGTTTCACTTGGGGGCTGATATGTCTGAATGAAACGGTCAGAACGGTCATCGTACAGAAGAATGGAAGTCATTGGAACTTCACCCATGCAACAACTCCAATAAAAATGACTTCTTCTTATTATCTCTAATGGTGGTCACTGCTCTTCATCTTGCGTCATGTCAATAGGCCTTCATGTCAATGGGTCGAAGTAAGACTGATTATTGTGATAAAATGACAAAGTTAAATGTGTGTGTATGTGTGAACTTCAGTCGTTGGGTCAGGCGGAGGGCAGTACCGGTTACAAATCCCTCATGTCTTGGGTTCAAGAAGCGGTCATTGTTTAGCGGAATTATATGAAAGGTTTTTGTAAACCACTTAGTTACCCAGATTAGTGGCCCTGCAGAGCCCTACATACCAAAGTATCATTGGTTGGCTCCATAGTAAGACAGCAACAGTGTACATTATGAGTGAAGTGATAATGTACACTGTTGGTAATGGGAAATCACATAAAACATATTTGGAAGTTACATTGGTACCTTTGCTTATTCATGGTTAGATCTGATTTATGGAACAGCTGCTGTTAGTTGTTTTTTATGTTGTACTGAAATTGGAGGTATTTTTGTATTCCCAAGCACTTAAATTCATCGGGGCATTGAATGCTGCTATTCAAACCAACTAAAAAGCAGAGATATTCACTTTGTGTCCCATTTTCTTGTGCGCTTTACGCTTTGGCAGTGGTTTATCTTTTGAAGGATAATACAAGAAATCTGTGTTCATCAAGCAGTCAGTGTTATCCAAGTTAATTTTGAGTTGTTAACAAGGCAAGAGGTATGTGTAAGCTGTCAGTGCAGTTAGATGAACACGAATGCATGTTCACCACCCACACACACAACCCCCCCCCCCACACCCACACCCACACACACACACACACACACACACACACACACACACACACACACACACACACACACACACACACACAGATCCCTTTGACCTTCGCCTGAGCTTGTTGACTTGGTGATGACTGGGATGAGGAGAAATTGGGGGAAATTATGGACAATTAGAATACATTTGGGGCAGTAATGAGTTAATTAGCTGCAGTGTCGTTGGGAGATGTGGAGAATACTGAAGAGGTAAAGAACAGGTGGATTTGCTGGCAAAACAGGGAGGGAAGGCGCCAAGGAAGAGAGGGGATTAAAACACAATCAAAAGTAGCTGCAACTAAATGTGTTATTGGAGATGAACGCACGTAGTGTTTGATAACTGAAGCGTATCAACCTAGAAAGCATATGGCATACAAAGAATAAGAGAGATAACACAAGTGCTACAAAGCATTTCATGAAAAAAACTTTAATGAAAGTAAGTAAGCATTATTATAATGAAATGGTTGAAGTAATAGAAGGTGCTATGATGTGTTTTGTTCCACTCTATAGTCGTATGGCCAAGGTACCCTTCTGTTTCAGTATATACGGGCGGATCCGAGAGCTGTACCCACCGCTTATGCCGGTCCCCGACCTAAGCATTAACCAAGACATGCAGTCCTCTCAGAGGTTTGCTATTTTTCTTTTAAGGTTAAATTCAAGCAACTGCTGATTGGTTGAGCAAGGGATAGATGTAGTATTTTGTTTTGTTTTCAATAGCCAAAAATGAAAAAAAAAATAATCAACCTATGGTCGTTTAATGTACATTTTGGGTTGATAACGCTAGACCGCTCCCTGGTGTAAACGTTAATGAAACGCAGAAGTCTTCTTAATGATACCCAGGCTGCTAATTTACAATGTCTTTATTGCGTTATTATATTTTTGCTGTAGAGTTGCTGCGAAAAGCGTTTTTTAAAAGTATAAAATAAAGCAGCTCTGCAGTGATCCGATATCTTCTCTGCGTCACAACATGGATCTTCCCAATTTCTTTAAACCCAGCTCTAGAGGAGAGGAGTATCTCAGCTCTCGAGGAGAGGAGTATCTCAGCTCAAGGGGAGAGCGCTGAAGGGAGGTCTCACGCTCAATGCAGGGTTGAAGGTTTAAAACCTAGCTAGGTGGCTTCATGCAGGGTTTAGGTTTGACTTGTAGCTAGGTGGCTTCATGCAGGGTTCATTGAACAGCTAGCTAGGTGGTTTTAACCATTGTATCTCAAAATGAATTCTTACATCAACTCTCAATGATCAATAAATAATCCAATTCATTTAAGGTAACATTTGACATACTCCATTGACATGTATGAAACGTTGTAAATCTGTATATCTATGGTAGTCATAGCCACTTCATTAATATATTTCTCTTTAGTTAATTTCGTGATAGGATGCTCTAGCCTCTGTGCTTCAATTGAATCTAGAATGTGGACTTGCTAGCAATTAAGCCTGAAGTGCTTCTTCGTGTGTGTGTGTGTGTGTGCGCTCCCATGTATGTGTGTGAGCGTTTGTATGCGGCACATGTGTGTGCCTGATGCATCTAATTTAACAAGCACTTTCCTAAATGCGTCAGCAGAGATTATGATCAATTAACTTCATATACATATCTATTTCCTCCTTCTCTCTCTCCTCTGGAGATGGCGATGGTGAATCCAGTCCCACTGATCTGTGTTCAGGCCGTCTCCTTCTTGTTTCCTGATGGCTGTCTTGAGATGGATTGCAATCACAACTTACATTAACATCCATCTCCAGTAGGCACTTGTGATTGGATTTTGCTTCCCTGTTTACATGTAAATTACAGCCTGTGCACCAAATCTGTAGCTGTGTTGCTGTGATGTCTGAATTCCAAGTAAAGAGAAAACAAAAGAGCACGCCATCCACTCGTGAATTACAGTGGCTCTTTTCTGTGTTTGCTTGAGCTTTTACTTGGTTTAAAACATTAAGAATTGGCATTTGCCATTTGCCAGATATGAGCATGTGGATCAGAGAATGAGTTCAGTCACATGCGTTCACAAACAAAGAACACACACAAATACACACACACAAATACACACCCACACACACACACACACCCACACACACACACACACACACACACACACACACACACACACACACACACACACACACACACACACACACACACACACACACACACACACACACAGTAAATAGGAGAAGTGATGGAGAAAAATGGAGGAGTGTTTCTCTTGTCTTTTCCCTGACAGCTTGGGTCAGAGTTCAGATGTAATCAGCACCTCTGTAATTTCCCAGCAAGTCAATTCTGTTTGTTTGTTTTTAATATTCTCTCTCCTTTCCTAACCTGCTGTGTGTAAGTGTGCTCCTCAGAGTGTGTGTGTGTGTGTGTGTGTGTGTGTGTGTGTGTGTGTCTGAGGCGGGGGATAAAGTGCATAAGGAGATGAGAGCCTGCCTATCAGATGGTGCGGTGTGGGTGTGGGGTGAGCCTCCTCGCAGCTCAGGGTTTGGTTGTGAGATTAGTTCATGTTTTTCACTATGTTGGAATACATTTCTGCATGTTTATCTTTGTGTGTGTGTCTGTGTGTGTGTGTGTGCTACATCTTTGCTCACATCTTTCTTTACTGCTATCCATGGTATTCCTCCTCCAATTCTAGTCCCCTGTCTGTCAACCAGTGCTGCTGCCCTGGGAGAGGAACGATGTGCATTAACATGGAAATAACACATTAGGTATGCTTGAGTTTGTCTGTTTGCCATATGGCATATATTATGTCTGGTGTGGTGACACTAGCTAATCAGCACGTTTCTCTTTGTGCATGTGGGTGTGCGTGTGTACCTGTCACGTAAGCATTTCCCCCCCCCCCCCGATCTCACACACACACACACACACACACACACACACACACACACACACACACACACACACACACACGCGCACACACACACACACACACACACACACACACACACACACACACACACACACACACACACACACACACACACACACACAAACACAAACACAAACACACATCAACACATGAACACCCACACACACTCTCGCATACACATGTGTTCACACACAGCTGTCATTTACAGATGGATGACCTTAGATAGCCCACTGGGTGACCTTATCTGGATGACATGTGACCTGAGAGATCACAAGCCCAGCATTGTTCCAGCCTCCTATTTTGAAAATTCTTGTAATGCTGTAGTGTCTGGTTGTTTGTTTGTATGTTCGTGTGTATGCATGTGTGTAAATGTGGGTGTGTTTGTTATTGCCTGTGTACATGCTGAGCAGCCAGAGCGCATGGTTGAGAAAATCAAAAGGCTTGATAATTGGACTTTTCGTTGGAGTACACACACACACACACACACACTCTGAGAGACGGGACTCTCCCCAAAGAGGAGCTATAAAAATGCAAATAAGAACTGCATTGCTCTTTTTCTCTCCTTCTTTTCGCACTCCTTCCTTCTTTCCTTCCTTCCTTCCTTCATTTATTCATTCCTTCCTTCCTTCCATTCCATCCCTCTGGATTCATAGCCATCAGTATCTTAGGAACGCACATCGTCTAGTCAGGTCTGGTAGTACCGCTGGCCTTCCGGGCTTCACCCATCATTGACATTATTTAGTGTTAGAGAGGGTCCTGAAAGATTGCAGTACCCTGGTCTACTGTGACGACATTTCCGTACGCTTACTTCCTATGAGCTGTGAACAGCAGTTAACAGGAGCGAGAACGATAAGAAGAACGACCAGTAGAACAGAACCACTCTGTCAAAAGATGGAATTGAAACAGACACCGCTCCCTCCCAAGAAGGCCTGGGACGGAGTGAGGCTGTGTGTGACTCCTCACTGTGCTTGAAGGAGTCTCCTCCAAATAACAGCATGGTTCTATTCCAGAGTCCAGAAGGCCGCAGTCCGCAGGCCGCAGATTTTTAGTTGAGGGTGAGAAACGGAAAAACAGGAGAAAACATTCATAGTGATTTACACACAACTGGGAATGTCAGCAGCGGCGCTCTGTGATTAGGTCAACATCCAGCGAGGCTTTGATTCCACCCTGCAGGAATGGCGGGGTGGGAGTGGCGACAAGAGAGAGCAGCAGGAATAACTAGAAGGGACAGAAAAAACAAACACGACCGCTAACAACTCCCCTCCAAACAAGCGTTTTTCTCTGGGCTCCGCTCGCCTATCAATTGTTTGCGTGCCGGGGCCTGCCGGAGGAGAGGGTATCGGCAAGAAGAAGGACAATTTAATGGATGTTTGTTGATATCTAGACCACTAGGGCTCTGATTGCCTAACATTAAACCAGCAATAACAGCCCAATCATCCCACTTACTCCTCCGCACGCCAAGCCGCCCAATTGGATCAAGCTCCCCATTTTTTCTGTCTCTCTGTTGTTTTTCTTTCTCTCTCTCTCTCTCTCTCTCTCTCTCTCTCTCTCTCTCTCTCTCTCTCTCTCTCTCTCTCTCTCTCTCTCTCTCTCTCTCTCCCTGCTGATCCCCCGCTTGTGTCTCCCCCTGACATGCTTATTAGCTGCTATTGATCTTTGCCGGCGGTCAGTTGTCAGCTCTCCTCACCTGCAAAGTATTGACAGCATAATCAGAGAGAGAGAGAGAGAGAGAGAGAGAGAGAGAGAGAGAGAGAGAGAGAGAGAGAGAGAGAGAGATCCATTGAGGGATGGAGGTGGCGGCAGATGAAATTTGCTGACGCTAAATGTATTGGCTATGGGCTTGTTGACCCAGGGAGCCACTTACACCTACCATGCTCTCGCTCTCGCTCTCTTGCTCTTTCTCTCACATTAACACTCATTCGCACATACACGCACATGGGCAGAACGTTCTGCATGTATACCAAATGTTGACAGGGCCACTAACTGAGCTGCCGATGCAGGTCACCAACAGATACATTATAGATTAAGATGTGGATCTTACCTAGGACAGAACACTCAATTGTAACACGCCATATGTTTTCCAGGTAGGGGTTCATTTGCATAGGGAGACGATTCCTGTGTGTGTTCCTCTGCTCTTCCAATATTAATTAGAAGAGAGATCTTTTGGGAAGTGGGTGTCTGACGGCGACCGAGGGAAGTCATTGTTCCCTCAGTATGCAACTATTGTTGTGCCTGCACCCCTGGCCCATGGAGCCACACGGGCTGGCCCTCCACGCTTCCCCGCTCTAGCTAGCTTCAGGCCTCCCTCTCTGGGGACGGTGGCAGCTGGCATGGCCCCTGCCTCGCTGGAGGGCTGGAGCACCCATCTCACCCCCACATCCCATCATCAGCCTTTAAACACACATACAACCGCATACACACACACACACACACACACACATGCACACGCCCACACAGTGATAGATCAGGCTTCTTCTGCTTATTAAGTTTTAATCAGGCACTTAGATTGGCATCTGTTACAGCTCTGTCCACTCGGCGCGTAAAGGACCTGTCGCCGTGGGTTACCAGCCTAACGGTGCTGCTGACTGATAGACCCCTGGCCCACTTAGCTTGTGACGTCGCCCCTCCATCTGCCTCCGACACACATGTTCCATATCTCTACTCCGAACCCCTTTCTATGGCTACTGCAAAGTAAGTCATTGTTCAAGCACTTTTGTCCCTCGCTGTTTATAGTAAACAGTACACAAACGTATGCATTTAACACACAAACACACGCACACACACACACACACACACACACACACACACACACACACACACACACACACACACACACACACACACACACACACACACACATACACACACACACACACACACACACACGCACACACACACACACACAGATGTGCTTTCAAATTCCGACACAGACCAAAACATACATTTGTGGTCCCGCTGCACAGTGGCCGCATACACATGGGCACAAGTTATGGCTTATGAAGGGCTCTTGGGTGTATTGCAGACAGTAAATATAAAGTAGCAGATAAATATAGTAATAATATTCGCTGCATGCGATGATACCCATCCACTGGTAAATGACACCATACTTAATTTTAGGCTTCTCACAGAAACCAACTGTGGATAGTATGTATCTGATGTGTGTGTGTGTGTGTGTGTGTGTGTGTGTGTGTGTGTGTGTGTGTGTGTGTGTGTGTGTGTGTGTGTGTGTGTGTGTGAGGGGGAGTCAGAGTGCTTAAAGATGAAAGAAGGAAGAATTGTGTGTGTGTGTGTGTGTGTGTGTGTGTGTGTGTGTGTGTGTGTGTGTGTGTGTGTGTGTGTGTGTGTGTGTGTGTGTGTGTGTGTGTGTGTGGGGGAGTCAGAGTGCTTAAAGATGAAAGAAGGAAGAATTGTGTGTGTGTGTGTGTGTGTGTGTGTGTGTGTGTGTGTTTGTGTGTGTGTGTCTGTATGTTTGTGTGTGTGCGTGTGTGTGTATGAGGGAGAGAGAGATCAGAACGACTTGAAAAGAGCGGGAGAGAGAGTGTGGTAACGGGGTCACCTTATAGGTTCACCATCGATCAGATACTACAAGCTGTTCTGTCTCCTGAGCTCACACACACACACACACACACACACACACACACACACACACACACACACACACACACACACACAATGATTACACCCCATACGCATAATTAAGGGGGCGACCTCGTCAAACATGACATGTGGAAACCAGTCTTGTGTGGGTCTGCCTGTCAGTCAGTCAAAGGTGCTCATGCGCATTTAGCTTAGCCTTTGTGTTGTGTTGAATTTTGTAGTCGTCAGTCCCCTTTACCGAAAACAAAAACGGTGTCCTTGCCTTTGGAATATCACACACACCTTCTCCTCACACCTCTTGCTTTCCCTTCTCCAACTCTCTACATTGATGGCTACAACATTTGAATCGTTTATTGGAAGCTACGCACACCAACCAGTCAACAACACACTGCTATTTTACTCTCCCTGTCCATTAGACACGCACGCACGCACACACACACACACGCACGCACACACACACTCTCCCTGAGGTTTAGGTGACAGTGGCGTTGACAGCTTGGTTGGGTGTTCTTTTTTACTTCACAACGCCCAACCGACAAGTAAAATTAGCAGTCTTCTAGCGCTCCCTTACTCTCTCTCTCTCTCTCTCTCTCTCTCTCTCTCTCTCTCTCTCTCTCTCTCTCTCTCTCTCTCTCTCTCTCTCTCTCTCTCTTCGTCCACTCTCTTTCTCTTTGTCTCGCTCACTCCTTCTCTCCCTTGGTAGCTGCTCTGTTTGGTGGCCCACTTCATCATATAACACACACACACACACACACACACAAACACACACACACACACACACACACACACACACACACACACACACACACACACACACACACACACACACACACACACACACACACACACACACTTCATGTTTCTGTCCCCTTGTCAGCCTCTCTGTGCCTTTCTGACGACTTAATGGCTCTCTGTGAGGAGCGCTCTGTATGTTTACATGTGCTTGTCATGCCCACAATATTCATATGGTGATGAGAAATATTCATTCTGGATGGTAGCGTGGGGTAGCTGTGGGGGGGGGCTGACGAGTGTTGTATTAAGATGAAGAGCGTCTCTCACTCACTCCCCACAACCAGCTCACCTTTTGGGACTCCCCCCCCGATTCTTCTGGTGCTTTTAATTTCAATCCCCCTCACGCTGTGAATACAGGGGATGGAGGGGGAGTTTGACTGTAGCACTGCGTAGTTCCTTGTTTCTGCTGTTATGTCCTTTTATTTTCGAGAAGCACACTTGGTTATATTTGAGATGACGGGGATGGGAGGGGGGGGGGGGGGGGGGGGGGGGGGGGGGACGACAAAACAACCACGGAAATGATGATGCCAAGAAAAGAAAATGTTTGAAGAATGTGTGAGGCCCATTCAAGAGATTAGTACATGGCGCACCTGCCTGGCTGCATCTCTACCTTCCTAATTGTTTAAATGCTACTGTTGGAGTTCGTACATCATGCATTAGGACACTGTGATGGACAAAGGCATTGCAGATTTGTTCTTCATCAACGCTCATGTTTTTTTTCTGCTGCTTTCGTTGTGGTCAGCGTCAAATCAAGCATTTGCCTACCGGATCTTGCCTGCTGCACTGTAAACACGAATATGTAAGCAATAAACTCAAAATAATTGTGGTAAATTGTGACCAATGAATCTCATTGCAATCAATTTGCAGAACTAAATAATTGTAAGAACACCAAACCCAATAATTCATGTTCAATAAAAAAAATATTGATTTGTTAGTAGTAGTAGTATCTTTTAATTATCCATAACTCAAAACACTCACTTTATAAAACTCAAAATAAATTCCCCTGACAACTTTTTGGTTGGTATAATATTCGTTAAAATTAAATGTTTATTATCTATTCAGTTGATTATATGAACTTTTTTGCGGACACACTTAATTTTTTAACACAAATATTATTTATTTTTTCAAATAAATAATATTTGAAAAAACATTTTTTTGTTTTTTTATTAATTATAATAAAACAATTGCTACCTTAGGCCCTCTGATTGAAGGAAACTGCTCATGAACTCTTCATAACTCTTAAAGTGTCAAATATCTACATTAACATTTACAAAGGCAGTAGCATACCTTTGGCCATCTGTGTTAAACATACAATTTTAAAGGTGAAACAGTATCAACGAAATAAAAATATGACATTTTTTAAAGAAGATCTTTCTCTACTGATACTGAGAAAAGTGAGAATTAGTCATGGTTTGTGCTGCTTCCACCCACTTACCGGCCAACAGATACACTTAACTTCCTCTATGGTTAGGTGTGTGGTAGTTTGGTCTGGCTTTGCGAGACTGTGGTGGAGTGTGTGCCAGGCATGACTCGCGTTACCTGTGGATGAAAAAAACGTTTGACTTCCAAACAAATATTTTAACAAATCTCCATTTTATGTTGAATACTTACCATGATCCAATGGTTGTGATAGTTGAGAATTAGTTTTATTTTAATTATTTATTTAGATTTGAAATAATGGGTTGGAATTAGGGATGTCCGATATTGGCTTTTTTGCCGATAAAACCGATATGCGATATTGTCCAACTCTAAATTTTCGATTCCGATATCAGCCGATACCGATGTCGATATTTGGGTTATTTTTCCTCAAACCTAATTTAGGTAGCATTACATATCTCCTGTTGTGGAATGAACACAACATGCTTAATGTTATTGTGATGCCCACTGGATGCATTCTTGAATGCAACAAGGCTTTCCAAATGTTAACATTGTCTGTGCAAAATAAGAAAAATACTTCAACTTAATTTAAGGGAAAAGTGCCATGTTTATTTTTATTTTTTTAATGGTCTCAGACAACAGTTTGGATTACGCTCTCCCTGAGGTAATCTTGACAGTGCCCACAACAAATAGGACAAACTTGACTTCACAAATGATAAAACGTTGTACCTGAACAACTATGTGCAACATAGCAGTATGTTTCTTTAACTAAAACTCAATAACCTTAATTGAATAAATGCACAAATATGAGTCAATTACAATGTGCACTGTACTGCACAATTTTGAAAACATTTATTTGAGCTATAAATAAAAAAAAAAAAAAATTAAATAAAAAAAAAAAATCGGTTTTAAGGCAAAAAAAATCCGATACCGATATTGACAGATATTACATTTTTATGCTAATATCGGGCCGATAATATCGGTGGGCCGATAATATCGGACATCTCTAGTTGGAATGGGTTGCCAATGGGTTGCAAGATAACTTCCTTCCATTATCATTCCCCTCACCCCTTCCTGCTGTCTGCCAAACACCCATCCCCTCAGTTCGGACCGGGACGGAGGGGTGGTACAGCTCCCTAGAGCCTCCCTCCTGGAGGGCATGGGCGTTCCCTTGGGCAGCCTGTTGACAACACAGGAAGCAAAGAGCTGTTGGGATAAGAACCAGCAGGGGACCCATGTGATACCGGGTCACCCGGTAGCAGCGGCATCCAGGATTTCTCCATCTCCTCTGTCCCAGTCACCGGCTGGCTAGGGAGCCAAAGTGGGGAATAGACCTCCAGTACTAGCTTGTTAACCCCACAAAATGCATATCTGCTTTTTGGTGAGGGGGCATAAACTTGTGGATGGTCATTACAGCGTCTGTCTTCCAGTGAGGAGCAAGTCCCTGTGCATGCCCAACAACAGAGCGGTTGCGGAGCAACGGGCTTTGAACCTAAAGAAAAGATTCTCTCGAGATGTCAAGTTTTATAAGGAATATGTTGCATTCATGGATGACATTCTCAAGAGGGGCTATGCAGTGAAACTCAACGGTGCCGAGCATAAGCCAACGGAAGGAAGAACCTGGTACCTGCCTCATCACGGAGTCAGACATCCAGTCAAACAAAAGCTACGTGTTGTCTTCGACTGCGGTGCAAGCTTTCAGGGAACATCGCTGAACCAGCAACTCCTGCAGGGACCAGACCTAACAAGCTGGGGGGGGGGTCCTTACGAGGTTTCGACAAGAGAGTGTGGCTGTTATGGCTGATGTGGAGGCCATGTTCCACCAGATCAGAGTCAGCAATGAAGACACGGATCTCTTCAGGTTCCTCTGGTGGCCCGATGGGAACTACGAGCAAGGGCTGGTTGAACACAAGATGTTGGTCCACATCTTCGGTGCAACATCGTCGCCAAGTGTTGCTAACTTCGCACTGCAGAAATGTGCTACAGATTTTGAGGATGACTTCGGTCACGAAACTGCCAAAACAGTCAAGAGAAATTTCTACGTAGAGGACTGTCTTAAGTCAACAACTGATGAAGATACGGCAATTAAGCTTCGTGCCGACCTGAGGAGCATGCTGGCAAGAGGTGGATTTCGACTGACGAAATGGTCGAGCAACAGCCGTAAGTTTCTCAGTTCAATTCCCGAAGAAGAAAAGGCAAAGGGTTTTCAGGATCTGGACTTTGATGAAGATAACCTTCCAATGGAGAGAGCATTGGGAATCCAGTGGTGTGCCGAATCAGATCAGTTCAAGTTCAAGATAAACCTCAAAGATCGACCACACACTAGGAGAGGCCTGCTTTCCCTCGTCAGTTCCATCTTTGATCCGCTTGGCTTTGTCGCTCCAGTGATACTGCCCGCCAAGAAGATCCTTCAGGAATTATGCAGGCAGAAGTTTGGCTGGGATGAAGATATGCCAGACGAAGTCATCAAGAGCTGTAAAAGATGGATCTCAAGTTTGCAACAGCTCGAGAATTTTGGAGTTGACAGATGCATTAAAACTAAGCAGCTTGGTCCACCTGTCTTCGCACAGCTGCATCACTTCGCGGACGCAAGTGAGGATGCTTATGGAACAACAAGCTATCTCCTACTGCGTACTGCATCTGGAGGAGCTCAATCCACCCTGATGATGGCAAAGGCCAGGGTTGCACCTTTAAAGTCTCCAACCATACCAAGAATGGAACTAACTGCAGCTACAGTTGCAGTCAAGATGGACAAGATTCTGTAAAAAGAGCTTGAACTGGAACTTCATGAATCAATCTTTTGGACAGATAGCACGGCTGTGCTTAAATACTTGAACAGCGAGCGTACAAGATTCAAGACCATCGTTGCAAACAGAATATCAGAAATCCTGGAGCACCCACAGACTTCACAGTGGAGATACGTCAATACCACTCTGAATCCCGCTGACCATGTCTCAAGAGGACAGACTGCTGAAGCATTTTTGAAGTTGGGATGCTGGCTTTCAGGACCAGATTTCTTGCTCCATACAGAAGATCAGTGGCCAAATAATCTAGATCCTGGAATGGTTGATATCGACGACTCTGAGGTCAAAAGAGTAGCTCAAGTGCACGTCATTCAGGTGCAAGACTCAACAGATCCAGTGGACCAGTTGATGAGCCACTTCTCATCCTGGACAAAGCTCAAACGTGCTGTTGCCTGGCTTCTGAAGCTGAAAGGGTTGCTTAAAGAGCTGAAAGCAAAGAGAAAGGAACCTAACACATTATGTGGAGAAAGAAAAGTGGAGCAGTTCAAGAAGGCTTACAAAGGAACAAACCTTACATGTGACGATTTGTTAGAAGCTGAAACAGAAATCCTTAAGTACTGTCAGAAGCAAAGATTTGAGGATGACTTGACAATGCTGAAGGAACATCACAGAGTGAAGAAAGGTAGCTCACTTTATAAGCTGAATCCAGTTCTTCAAGAAGGAGTCATGAGGGTTGGAGGAAGGTTGAGCAGAGCGGCGATGCCAGATCATTCTAAACAGCCAGCCATCCTGCCAAAGCATTCACACATCACAAGGCTTGTGTTGAGACACATTCATGACATTACAGCTCACGCCGGAAGGAACCACATGTTGGCCCAACTACGTCAACGGTTCTGGATACCTGGAGCTAATGGAGCCATCAGAACTTTCCAGTCCAAATGCGTAATCTGTAAGAAGTTACATGGATCAGCTGGAAAACAACTCATGGCAGATCTACCAACATGCAGAGTTCTGCCTGATGAGCCTCCATTCACACGAGTTGGCGTTGATTATTTCGGCCCGTTCTTGGTGAAGAGAGGTAGGGTGCAAGTAAAGAAGTACGGTGTCATCTTTACCTGTCTCGCCATACGAGCTGTGCGTCTAGAAGTTGCCACTTCTCTTGACACTGATGCATGCCTCAACGCAATTAGGAGGTTCATTGCCAGAAGAGGACAAGTCAGAGAGATGTACTCGGATAACGGAACCAACTTTCGGTCGGCTGACAGTGAGTTGAAGAAATCAATCAAAGAATGGAATACCAGCCAGATCGTAAACAAAATGCAACACAAAGGTGTTCAGTGGCACTTCAATCCTCCAGCAGGGTCGCACCATGGAGGAAGCTGGGAGCGGTTGATCCGTTCAGTGAGAAAGATTCTGAACGTCACCGTGAAGGAACAACTTTTGGATGAAGAAGGTCTCCATACGTTGCTGTGTGAGGCTGAGGCTGTCATAAACAGCAGGCCCATCACAAAGCCATCTTCAGACCTCAGCGATTTAGAGGCCTTAACACCCAATCACCTGTTGTTACTCAAGGTCAAGCCCGAGTTACCTCCAGGAGTATTCAACAAGGACGATCAATATGCTAACCGCAGATGGAGACAGGTCCAGTATCTTTCGGACGTCTTCTGGAAACGTTGGTGCAAGGAGTACCTGACACAGCTTCAAGAACGCCAACGGTGGTCCACTCCTGGAAGAAACTTCTGCGTCGGCGATGTGGTGCTGATTGTGGACGACACATCTCCCAGAAATTCATGGCCTCTTGGGAGGATCCTGGAGACTTTTCCGGACAAGAAAGGCTTTGTCCGTCAGGTTAAAGTCAAGACCAAGACCAATGAGCTTTGTCGCCCGATAACAAAGCTATGTTTGCTCCAAGAGTCGGATGACAATAATGGACTGTTCTAAAGACTGTTCTGAAGTCAAGTCCTCATGCCATGGAGTGAAGAACAAGATGATATCCTTTGATGTTCGTGTTCAATATAATATGTATCATACCATGTAGGCTC
The DNA here is from genome assembly GCF_902167405.1 of Gadus morhua. Taxonomy (NCBI): domain Eukaryota; kingdom Metazoa; phylum Chordata; class Actinopteri; order Gadiformes; family Gadidae; genus Gadus; species Gadus morhua. The sequence continues at coordinate 23,317,816 of NC_044062.1, read as the reverse complement.
CTTTAATTTAATCTGAGTTATTTGGGTAATTGTTTCAAAGAGATTGATAACAATTAGGGGCCGGTAATGTAGGCGCCTAAATGCCTATTCGCTTTATTTAAGTTCATATTTTACAATGACAGTTGGATTTTCATAAGTGAAATAATAGTAAATATAATAATAGTTAATTGTGTTAATTTCGAATGCATAGCATTTTATTTTGTAATTCACTTGCAATGTTTTCGGTGTACGCGCACATTTAATCACTTTATTTTGAAGTGTGACAGTTGGTGTATGTGTGACAGTTGGTTTTTAACTACCGGTCTTACTGTCAGGATAATAAGCTTGGAGCCACACAGTTTTTTGACCTCTCAATTTCTCTCTCGTTCTCGTACCTCTAATTAGAACCTTATTGTGGAAAAGGATTGTTTTTTGTATTTTGCGTTGAACAAGTAAACCCTTTAAAACATCACGTCGTGGTCCGGCGGATTATTATCGTGGATATTGGATGAGGTATGCGTTGAAGGGAAAACGGAGCGTCAAGCTGAAGCTTCACATTAGAAATATTGAACCTACACCACCTTTGTCCCGGGCTTGGTGATGATGTGGTGATGTACCAGTTTGGTGTGGCCCGATTCACTGGAGAACACTACCTGGTTCCGGTAGACCGACTCTGGCTGCTTTTGCCTCTGTGCTGGGCACAGCTGTACACCTAGGGGCACCTCGATGGGCCTGGTTTGGGTGGTAACCTTGGAGGAATAGAGCAGAGTACATCCCGGGTATTCCATTTCTTTAATATGTTAATATGGTAAATCTGGCTGTCGATCCCTACAATTGACTTCGCTCACCTTCTCGAGCACTTTATCATCAGCAATCATCCGGTAGGGGAGTATCTGGACCCAGTTCCATCCGTCTCCATCACATTCTTCAGCGTTTACTACAGGGTCCGGATTAATCTTTCCACTAGTCCACACTCGCCTCACTCGTAGCACTTCCTGCCGTATGGGTTCAGGAAGGGGCATCGTCCCGAGGGCATTTGGTGTCCCTCCATACTTGGCCGGGAACCTCTGTGGTCCTCTGTTCTTTTCTGCTCCTTTTGGGCGAGTGGTGGGACCACCCCTCAGTGGACGTCCACCAGCAGGACTACCACAGCTGCCTGGGGACCTTCCATCAGGTCCACCAGCTGATCCCGGTCTGTACTGGGGACCTTCCATCAGGTCCACCAGCTGATCCCGGTCTGTACTGGGGACCTTCCACCAGGTCCACCAGCTGATCCCGGTCTGTACTGGGGACCTTCCACCAGGTCCACCAGCTGATCCCGGTCTGTACTGGGGACCTTCCACCAGGTCAGGCCCGGTTCCAGAACAGAATGCCTTGGGGTGCATCTGAGATTACAGGGGGTGCACCAGTACTATAGGCCTACTAAAACCAGCTACCCAGCTTCAGTTCAGACTTCGCTTTTTTACACACAGGCCTTTCCTACCATAGACAAGCACTTCTGCGTAGTTCTACTGACATGTTGGAACATTTCAGCTGCAACATTAGCTTATTGATATCTTAGATAGCTTTGAATATGAGATAGGTTTTTGATATGTGTGATGTGTGAGGTGTAAAAAAGAACAGAATTCTACACTAAAAAAAAAAACATGTGACTGCAATTCAAAAATAACGTTTATTTTTTATAAATTGTGGCAGGATATTTGACATAACAAATAATTGTACATTGCCACTTAAAAATAAAACAGATTTTAGCTGAACAAGGAAAGAACACTTTCAGACTTTGAACTTTGAACAAAAGTAATCAGTATAATACTCTTAAAGTTAACACGATTGTAAATAAATACAATATAAAGAAATATGGGTTCTTATGAACATAATACATTTAATACATGTATTGGATATCCAACGGATATGTAACTGTTGCTGCCGAAGAAGTTCAACGTCACTACCGTGCGCACCATAGATATACTATATGGGTGCGTGCATTTTGCACACGACGCCGGCATGACACATGATGCCAGCCGGCGGCCAATCACAGCAGCGCTGATATAGAGAGACAAACCGACAACATTGCGACCTCGAGTGTGATATTGCTTTATACAACGGTTATACTAGCAAAATGTACTGTTAATAATAATAATTGACAATAGATTGTGATTTGTTTGTCTTTTTAATCATATAAACGAATGAAATTGCTTCCGGCAACAAAAATAGATCACCACTGAGCGGTCAGAGTGATGTTGGATGCTCATATCTCAACGGTATTTAATGGAAATTGTCACAAGTTTCATTACAATTTGTTTTGTGAGCAAGTATTTTATTATTTTTATCATATTTATATTAAAAAAAATCTTTTTTTTTTTTTTTTTTTTTAATTGAGGGTGCAAACATTTTTTTGGGGGGTGCAATGCATGCTTATGCACCCCCGTAGAACCGGACCTGCACCAGGTCCACCAGCTGATCCCGGTCTGTACTGGGGACCTTCCACCAGGTCAACCAGCTGATCCCGGTCTGTACTGGTGACCTTCCACCAGGTCCACAAGCCAATCCCGGTCTGTACTGGGGACCTTCCACCAGGTCCACCAGCTGATCCCGGTCTGTCATGTTTAGCTTCCAACGGGAGAACAAAGAAATATGTCCATGACCACTCTCCCCATGACCGTAAGCGATGCAGCAGTGAGCCAGTTCTTGGCACCCTGGTTATCATACATTTGCGAGCTTGGAGATGCTGATGCATCATATGTCAAATTCAAGGAAATCTTCCCAACCTACTGGTTGTAGCCACAGGCTGTAACAATACAGGGCAGGACCTCCTCTTTCAGGCCCTGGTATTGCATGATGATCCGTCAGATCCTCTCCTGATTATGTACTGCAACAGACAAGAAAGGTGCAAGTAGGCTGGCCCAATGCTCCGGGGGGTATTTCTCCTGAACTGCCGTCCTCTTAACCGGCGGTTTAGAGGTAAGCCTCCCTATTGTGAGTCCCTGTCTGATTCAGTAAAAACAGGCTGGGAGCGAGACAGGAAACTGCAGCTCCTGCAGCCACACCGACCCGCCCAGCCGTCAGTGCTCCCATCAGCTCCTGATGCAGAGCCGGCTGCGCTGTGTTCGCCTCGCCCGGCTGTTTCACCAACGCTTCCATGGTTCTCCGTGTCTATCCAGCTATTTGACTTGGTGTAACAGATGCCCGCATTCTCCACCATATGTAGCAGGCCCAAGGGCGTGGGGTTTCCACGTCACCGAGTTCAAGCAGCAAAACACACACAGAGAACCATTTGAATGCAATTCTGCTGCTCTCTCATTTATCCCCATGCAGTGCCTGCTCAACCATCCTCAGGTTTGCCTTGTTACAGCAGGAAGTCTGTATAAGACTTTGTGATGTCTTTAGTTACCTGGGTCAAATCGCTGTAATTCAGAGCACGAATATCTGTTAAATATCCATTATCTTTTAAGCAAAAAAAAAGAGAGGAGCCGTGTACAGGGCTCTGAGAGGCCGGTGTGTACAGGGCTCTGAGAGGCCATCGTGTACAGGCATCTGAGAGGTGTTATGGATTTAAAGGGATGTATTTGGGGCTTGAGGAGAGGTGAGTCCTGCTGGTGTGGGGCGGGGCCGTATTGAGGCACTCAGACTGGGAGCTGGCACAAGGAGCCGAATCTGGCCCTATGACTAGTCCTGACAGGGAGTTTGTCACATCCGAGCACCACAATGTTAAACAATCACACACACACACACACCCACACAGGCATGCTCACAAAAAGATACACACTATTGCACATGCATACTCAACACACATTAGAAAAAACTTTCGTTCAATCTGAATCTCCCCTTTGGAAATGAATGGATGATATCATGCATGTCTCAATTCTGTGACTCTACTGGCCCTCTCTTCCTCCTTTCCGCTCACCACTCTTATCTCAATGTCATTTTGTTTTTTCTGCTACCTGGCACCAACCAATGCATTTTAATTTTGAAAATATATTTGCTGTGTGTGTGTGTCTGTATGTGTGTGTGTGTGTGGGGCTTATATTATCAAAAGCTATGTGTTGTGTGTGTGTGTGTGTGTGTGTGTGTGTGTGTGTGTGTGTGTGTGTGTGTGTGTGTGTGTGTGTGTGTGTGTGTGTGTGTGTGTTTGTGTGTATACATCAGTGCTGTTCAACGTAACTCCTTGCGAGGCCTGATAATCTCACTAACTAAACAATACAAACAATATACAATGGCAACCACCAAAACCAATGACATGACTTGTCTGCTCTGATTGACAGCTTGACAGCATTGTCCCAGCACCCTGCTGGTTACCCTGCGCAACAAATTTCTCATGTTGAATGATGGTTGTGTGTGAATATGTTACGTGAAAGAGGAGGGGTGGAGAAGAGGAGGGTGGGGCAGATGGTTTGAAGACAGCTTTTCCTTCCCACTCAATTACTGACCCCGAATGTGATGTATTTATGTGTGTGTGTGCATGTGCGCATGCTTGTGCATGTGAATCTGTGTGTTTTGTAAGTGAGATGTCTGTTTGTTTTTTCCTTGGGTTTCACCTCTATATAGACCGGTACAACTCCACCTTATATCCCCCTTCTGTCTCTGTGTCTCCTTGTCTGCCACTGTCCCCTCTCTATTTTTCTCTATCTCTTCCTCACCTGCCCTGACCCCCTCTGCCCCCTATCTCTCTGTCTCCATCCCTTCCTCTCTGTCTCCATTCCTTCCTCTCTGTCTCCATTCCTTCCTCTCTGTCTCCATTCCTTCCTCTCTCTGTCTCCATCCCTTCCTCTCTCTGTCTCCATCCCTTCCTCTCTCTGTCTCCATCCCTTCCTCTCTCTCTCTCCATCCCTTCCTCTCTCTGTCTCCATCCCTTCCTCTCTCTCTCTCCATCCCTTCCTCTCTCTCTCTCCATCCCTTCCTCTCTGTCTCCATCCCTTGCTCTCTTTCTCCATCTCTTCCTCTCTGTCTCATCCCTTTCTCTCTGTCTCCATCCCTTCTTCTCCCCTTTCCTTCCTCTGTCTCATTACTTTACTTTATTGTCTGCTGTTGCTCCATCCCTTTCTCTCTTCCTTCCTCCCTGTCTCCATCCCTTCCTCTCTTCCTTCCTCTGTCTCTATCCCTTCCTCTCTCCCTCTCTCTGTCTCCATCCCTTATTCTATCCCTCCCGCTCTCTGTCTCCATCCCTTCCTCGTTTATCTTCTGTCTCTCTCTGTTTCCGTCCATTAGACTGTGTCTCAATGGGGAGAATGCTTCCTATAACATCGATACGTATTTAAGAAGCCTCCTTGCTTGGTAGCCCCTTTGTGGAAGTGCTTCAAAAAGGGAGAAAGCCTAGCATCACCTGAAAATGTAATGTTTCTTTTTCAAGAAAAACCTAATGACGTAGTAACTAGTAACTATCAATTTATGTTATTTCTTGTACAATATATGTAAATATGTGAATGTTTTAAAGATGAAGGAGACAACTTGGTCCTTGTGCCGCACAGCCTCATGGTATACTTCACACGGATCAAGCACCCGTCCAATCTCCTTCATGTAAATGTGGCCAACTCTGGCAACCTAGTCAGGATGTCTCCTATAGTTTCTACTTCATTTGGACAGATTGCCATATTATTAATTATATTTAGGTTGCATCCTCTCAATCGATACACAGCCTCTGTCTGTCCTTTCCCCCCTCCATCTCTGTCTCCCTTTATCTTCTTATATCTCCCTCAATCTTTGTATCTCTTACTGTCTCCTTCACCCCCTGTGTATTTTTCTGTCTCGCAATTAACGTGAGCAAATTATTCTTTCCAAATCTGAATGAAAGTTCCTTTGGAATGGAGTGTTTGAAGTGTCGGCAGTATATTCTGCTTCATGTCCAAGGCCAGCTCTATGTTAACTTGTCAGGGTGAAATTGCTGACTAAAGTGCTGACTACTTTGTTTTATTGTCCATACAAGCTAAATTTAGGAGTTGAAATAGTGAATAAATGATCAACAGAAATTGGACCCTCTGTGATGTCAAATTGTGATCAAAGCCCTCAAAAAAACGGAGAAAGATCAATGTAAGAAGCCATGAAAACACGTTCAATTGAGTAATCAATTGAATGTCCTAATAGCACATTTGGAGTATGGGGAAACGCAATTTCGGTCCTTTATGTAACATGTTGCACGGTCGGTCTGACAATAAAGTTCACTTTGACTTTGACTTTGACTTTTGTGCTGACTTATTTTCTTTATTTCTTATTTTCTCTGTGCCCGTAAAAGTGCTATGCATTCCAGACAAAGAGGTGAAAAAGTCAAGAACAGACCCCCGATACATTCAGGAACTAAGTGAAAAACCAAACAAACCAAAAGCAAAGTATATATATATATATATATATATATATATATATATATATGACATAAAATCATACATAAATCATGAATATGTATTTGTGTCAAATGATGAGGATGGAATGTATCCTGGAAGTCTGTGGCAGAAGTTGCCATGGTAGCATCAACACGTAGACAGTGTTGGTGGCGCTAGTGGTGGTGGGTTGCTCTGTGGTGTTGTACATGGGTCAACCAGAGGGCACATCTATTACTTTTTCCAGCAGCTGTCAGATTAATCTTTTGTCGAAATGCCAACGGTCCTTCTACAATTGTACTGTAGAAACATTTCTGTGTATGTGTTTGTGTGTGTGTGTGTGTGTGTGTGTGTGTGTGTGTGTGTGTGTGTGTGTGTGTGTGTGTGTGTGTGTGTGTGTGTGTGTGTGTGTGTGTGTGTGTGTGTGTGTTTGTATGTAGTTGTTGGGTTGTGCCTTTGTGCATTTGTGGCTGTGTGTTTTGTAGGGATCATTGTATGTGTCTAAGTGTTTGGGTGTCCATTTTGGTATTTCTATTGAATTTTGTATGTGTGCGTGTGTGTGTGTGTATGTGTGCATGCATGTCCAAGTGTGTTCATGTGCGTGTCCACATGTGTGAGTTAGATGTGTGTAATTGTGTAATGCTGAAGTGTCTGCTGGCAGTGCAGGGTCCAGTAAAGGGCCTCCTCACTGGGATCCTGAAAGGGGACATGCGGGGAGAGGGAAATGGCCTGCGCTCTGTGCACAACACGCTTGCAGAGCTCACCACAATCAGCATAGCATTAGGCGCCATTCACATGAGGGTACTAGGAGAAGCCTGACGGGCCCGCATGGTGGCAATCACTTCCTGTGTTGTCTGAGGGGCTGCCGGACTCTGAGACCCCCAGGGGAGGACTTTCATTGGGTGATTACTTCTGGGGCTGCAGGCAAAAGATCGCACACTTCCAACTTGTTCGCCCAGCTCCATTTGGGCGTCTGGACGCATCTTCCTGTGTGTCTGCCTCCTCACGGTGATGTTGTCCATCATCCGGGAGGGAGGAACCGAGCCCACTGCTCATCACCTAGGGGTATTCTTCTGAGTGCCGACGTTGCCCTTGATCAAGGTACTGTTAAATCAAGTCGCCACATGATAAAAACTTTTCTTTCATAATTATTACTTTATTGTTTCCTAAAAATTTACCCTAAGTGTCTCATTAAACTTTTGTTGAAGGTTTTACTTAGTGAGGTAAGTAAAACTACGAAATCATGAGGTTTGTTGTAGCCGGGTGGTTTGGGGTGATATGTGGTGCAGATATGTAGTGGTATGGTGATATGTGGTACGGTATGGTGATAGGTATAGATATATAGTGGTATGGTGATATGTGGTGTAGATATATAGTGGTATGGTTATATGTGGTGTAGATATATAGTGGTATGGTGATATGTGGTATTGATATATTGGTTTGGTGATATGTGGTGTAGTGGTATGGTGATATGTGGTGTACATTTGTAGTGGTATTTGGTCTCTATGGTGTGATGTGATGTACATGCCAGTATTTTGCTGTTATCACTGGCTTTATACACATGCTTAGCAGAGTTGGAGGAGTTTCTCCAATAGCAGAGAGCCCTGTCATGTTAGTGGAAGTAACATTGTATACTACCACCTGTGCGGACTATGTGCGACACCAGAAAGTGAACAGAGATAGTTGACCCTAAGGAGTATTTTCAATGGATTTCTGATGAACTACAGACGGACGGATTGCCTCTTTCAGTGCACAGTTCAAGGACACAGTTCTGCAGGACTCCTTCACCTCTCTATGGCTTTGCTCCTGCTTAACCCCTAATCATCACAGCAACCCTGGTGGGGGTCTGCGGTCGTGAGAGATGCTGCGATGGGGCTGCCTCAACAACTGCTACACAAGCCTGTCAACAACAATGCTTAAAAAACATATTTTTAACGTCATGCTGGAATCTACACAAAAAAGGTGTCACATGATGGATGAGACTCCAAGGAGTCCAACGGTATAAGCCTCATAATTTTGTTAGCTTATTTTGATCAACTAGATCTGAAGGAATTAGGTCAATAATATACTTCTCAAAGTTACTTACACACACACACAAACAGACACTGCTCAGCTATTCTATATTTCATCTCAAATGTCTACAAACGTTATCACATTAGCTATTTGTTTATCTCTTTGCTTTATTTGTTTCCAACCATTTTACATTTTCAAAATGATGTGCATTTGGACTCATTTGGACTCCATTTGGACTCTTTTCATATCCCCTCACTTCATTTCAGCCATTTAACATTTCTTTACGTCTTAAACTGTGTGGCTTTACTAAAATATATTTTCAACCACACTTGCACTACAGCACTCACCGCATTTTCTGCAGGAAATGCATTTTCTAGTTGGACCATATTACCCAATTAGCAGCTTATTATTGGTAGGCAGAGCTTTGTGTTATTGGATGGGGAGGATCACAAAGAGTTACTGGTGGTAAAAATAGAAAAAGACCCCTATGCAATAAAATAATTTGACAACTTACCTAAAGTGAGTGAATCTGTCCAATTAATAAACACAGATGGTACGTGACGAAGGACGTGCCCATACTGCGACAAAGTTGATAATAAATGGATGCGACCACATTTTTTAGGGTTACTGGTGCCAGTGTCTTGAGCCCATTTTACATAAAGCCTTGCATTGTCAGGATCCTGAGTCCACCTGTGACCTGCTCCATCCTTATATGACAGCTAAGTCTTCTGTCCAGGTCTGACTGGTTATCCTGGTGATGGAACCTCTGCAGTTGTGGCCCGTCATTATGGACACTCTTCCTTTACTCATTTGATATACCGTGTCTCTGGAGGCCTTTTAAAGCTCCTGAACACTAATGCAATTAGTCTCCTGGCCTTTGCCTGGCCTTGTGCTATCGACAGTTTGTCGTTTTGTATTATTTGAACTTGGTCTGTTCTTGTTTATGTTTTATTGTTTCTATCTTTGTACACTTTTGTGATGCCCTTTGCGGCCTTGCTTGATTGAAGGTGCTAAATAAATACTTTATTTACTTACTAACATGTTTAAATGTGGTGTAAATATATAGTGGTATGATGATAGGTGTAGATATGTAGTTGTATGGTGATATGTGATGTTGATATGTAGTGGTATGGTGATATGCGGCATGGATATATAGTGGTATGTGATATGTGGTGTAGATATGTATTGGCATGGTGCTATGTGTAGATATGTAGTGGTATGGTGATATGTGTAGATATGTAGTGGTATGGTTATATATATATCCTTTCCTCTCCTCTCCCTTCTTCTCTCCTCTCTTTCCTTCCCTTCTCTTCACCTCTCTCCTCTCCTCTCTTCTCTTCTCATCTCCTCTCGTCTCCTATGGTCTCCGGTCTTCTCTGCTCTGCTTGTGTCTGTGTGTGTGGAGCTGACTGGGTGTTCCCCCCAGCATGGTCATAATCAACACATACACACACACACACACACACACACACACACACACACACACACACACACACACACACACACACACACACACACACACACACACACACACACACAAGCACACACACACACACACACACACACACACATACACACACACACAAGCACCCACACACACACACACACACACACACACACACACACACATACACACACACACACACACACACACACACACACACACACACACACACACACACACACACACACACACACACACACACACACACACACACACATACAGCAGCAGAAATGCAAATGATAAGTACGAAAGGCAAATTAATACTATTTAAGTGTCTGGCTGTGTTTGGGGGGCGGAAGGGGAGGAGAGAGAGAGAGAGAGAGAGTGAAAGAGAGAGAGAGAGAGAGAGAGAGAGAGAGAGAGAGAGAGAGGGAGAGAGAGAGAGGGAGAGAGAGAGAGAGAGAGAGAGAGAGAGAGAGAGAGAGAGACACAGAGAGAGAGAGAGAGAGAGAGAGAGAGAGAGAGAGAGAGAGAGAGAGAGAGAGAGAGAGAGAGAGAGAGAGAGAGATTCACTCTGTATCTGACTCTGTTTCCTCCGTTCCCTTTTTCTCCTTTCAACTAAGTCCAAATGTCTTTTTCTCCTTTCAACTAAGTCCAAATGTCTTTTTCTCCTTCCCATAATCCATCCCTTCCTTCTTCCCTTACTATTTCTCCCCCTCCCCCCGCCACCTGACCTCGGGCCCCCTCCCCTCCCCCAGACCCCTCAGGTGCTGTGGAAGGTATTATTTTGAAGAGGTCTGCCCACTCTGGCCAGATAATCCCCCTCTACAACTCTGACTGAGAGCGAGGCGAGCGAGAGAGGAAGAAGTTAAGAGAGCGAGGAGAGGGAGGGTGAGGGTGAAGGCGTGGCCCCCCTAGGGGAGCTCTACTGGCGCTCGGGGGGCCTCTCTTTGTCCACAGCTTTCACTGTGATTAGTACGTTTGAGACCACCATTCACTCGCTCTCCCTCTTTCTCTCAGTCTGTCTGTCTCCATCCGTCTGTCTCGCACTCTTCCCATTTCTATCCTAAAACAATCCTACATGTACACACACACACACACACACACACACACACACACACACACACACACACACACACACACACACACAGACACACACACACACACACACACACACACACACACACACACACACACACACACACACACACACACACACACTCAAAAATACCCTCTCTACACCACTCTCTCGCTCACACACTCTGCAGGTTTATTGGTTGTTCTTGTAATGCCGTGGAGAAGTCTCAGCTAGAAGCCTTCCCTTAATACCACTTAATTCCAGCCCCGTTGGCAGCCAAGGTGAATGGCAGTGACAGTTCTACCCTTTCTTCCCTCTTTCACTCAAGTCTAGCTCTTTCTCTACTTTTCACTCGTACGTCTTAAGTTTCTGTTGGTTGTCTTTGATGAATAATTTTCTGTTTATCTTCATACATGTTGTGTTTCATGGTGATCCGTTAATATGCTGAAAAAGATAACTCTTCGCGTAGATTGCATTCATCTCTTTCTCTGTCTTAATCAAATCAAATGAGCTTTATAGGCATGGATAACAAACATGCACAGCGCTCAAGCAGGTAAAGCACAAACCATACTATCTCAGCCTGCAGGTTTAAGCCCTAGAGATTCAGTGACAAGATTAGAGGTTAAGGAAGGGAAAGAAGGAAGTGTACTTAAATTAAGACGTGATAAGTTGAAAGCTAAAGTGTGAGAGAGACGGGGTGTAAGAGGATGAGCAGCCGGGGAGTGTTGACATTACACCTGGGGTAACACTTGAACAAGGAGTGATAAAATAATTCCAGCTCTGAGAAGAGATTTAGGCTGCTGGGAGCACTGGGAACATTGTGGCTCTGGTACTAATACCAGCAGCAACTAGAATGCATCAGTCCACATTGGGATTGCTTTTAAGTATGGTATTGAAAGCATCTCCCACTCAGGCTTTTCCATATCCTCTCCTCCCTTGTCTTGTCTCTTGTGTCCTTATTTCCACTTTGTCTGGTTCCTCTGACCCATTGCTCCTCTTCAGGGGTGACTGTCCTCCTCCTCCTCTCCCTCCTCGGCTCTCACCACCTCTTCACTGAAATATAAATCTGGGTCTCATGTTTAAGGTATCGCTGCAATTGTCAATGGATGCTCTGGTGAATCTCTCTCTCCCTCGCTCTCTTCTCCATTTATCTCGGACGTATCCTTTTCTGCCCTCTCAGCGGCCTCCTGTAACTCTGTGGTATACAGCTTATAACCTTCACCTCAAACACACACACACACACACACACACACACACACACACACACACACACACACACACACACACACACACACACACACACACACACACACACACACACACACACACACACACACACATATATTTTAGACCACCACACCCCCTACACCTGCTTTCATCCCCCAAAGAAAAGAAAACACACACCCTCCCTCTCTCTCGGGTTTTGGTGGTCGGTCTGTGTACTATCGTGTCCTGTCACTCATCTCTGGGCACAGCTAAATGACAGTGTCAGGACCTTCGAAGTCTGTATAAATGATGGTACAGGCCCTAAATGCGATCACAAATGTAATGTGGACTCTAACCCAGGAAGGTGGTGCCAGCTTGTGATCGTCTCCCCCCACCGCCCCCCAGTCTTAATCCAATTCCACACACATGGATCGGGCCTATTGATCCACTCTAAGTGGGAGGGTTTTACAAGTTGGGGGGAAGAAGGACAGAAAGGATGTAAGAAAAAAATCACACAGCTCCGGTCAGCTTCAATGTTCCCTAAATCCCCAGTTTTAAAGTGTTTGTGTGTGTGTGTGTGTGTGTGTGTGTGTGTGTGTGTGTGTGTGTGTGTGTGTGTGTGTGTGTGTGTGTGTGTGTGTGTGTGTGTGCGTGTGTGTGCGTTCAAGCGTGTGTGTGTGAGCGTATGTGCGTGCATGCGTGTGTTTAAGAAGTGACAATGCAAAAAGGGGGCGATTGTTTCAAGAAAAATGTGTTCTGTTATGCGTATTCTGTGGGAAGTTGTGTGGGCGAAGGTGTCAGGGTATTATGAGTAACATTTCTGCATTAGAATATCAAATGACTAGACCTATATATTTGTGAGTTGTGTACTAGATCAGCGGTTCTCCAACAGGGGTACGCGTACCCCTAGGGGTACTTTGGAGTACTGCAAAAAAAAATAGACAAGACAGGCCCAAGACAGGCTCACTAAATTGTGAGTATTTGCACCCTTTTGATGATCATGTTTACACTGCCAAATAGAACATTAGTTATGTTTTTTATATTTTTTATTATTTTATTTATTTCTCCCAAAATACTTTTTGTGCCGGTGAAGGGGGTACCCAGCTGAAAAAATCTTAGAGGGGGCTGAATTACTAGAAATAGTTTGAGAACCACTGTTCTAGATTATCCAACATTTTTCCAACAATTTTCAAACCCAGAGAAATTCTTAGGCGACTTCAAGGAAGTGACGTTGGTTTAATTTGGTCGTCCCCTTGACCTCCTCATTCACAGAGAAAACCAGGAAATAGTCATCCAGATACTAAATTTATCAACATATTGTTACTAACAGCTGGATGTTTAGTTGACTCATCTAATTCTAAGGTTGCAAGTTAATGGAAGCTTAGCTATTGTTACTTGTGTATATTTCTTTAGAATTAAATGACATAACGTGAATAAATTACACGAAACAAAATGGGAATAAAAGTTGAATGCATCACCTTATTCGTGAACATGATTTCTGATTCACGTCAGAAAGATTTTCCCTGGCAACGATGGAAAACAACAGGTCCTGTGCACTTCACTCATCTTTAAATGACCTTCTGTTGTTGTTTGGATTGAGAGAATACTAGTGGAAGAAATCCCACAATATATCTTTAACACGCATATGTTGCAACAATCACCAGGTTTAGTATTAGTATCTTAATTTCCAATAACCGTTTAAAATTCACACCATGAGTCAAGCCTCAAAAGTTAAGGCTGCTGCAGTGAGGAAGGGCATGGCCGTTTGGTCTGGTCTCACATGGGTCATTTGTTTCTGCTCCCCCTTGACGTGACACAAACTCAGTTTTGTCTGTATTCCTTTCTCCTTCTTTTATTCTCCTCCTTCTCCTCCTCCACTCTTCCCCCCTCATGTGTCCATAGTTCTCCTCTTCCTAATTGTTTATATACATTAACATTTATGCCACTTGATAACCCGCTGCAAGTGACACCCTGTAATTTAGAGTCCTCGCCTTTCTCCCAGCGACGAGAGAGACAGAAGCAATCTTTATCCATCAAGCAATCTATGATCTGTGTGTGTGTGTGTGTGTGTGTGTGTGTGTGTGTGTGTGTGTGTGTGTGTGTGTGTGTGTGTGTGTGTGTGTGTGTGTGTGTGCGT
>NC_044062.1:23248651-23283651 GCF_902167405.1 Gadus morhua | reverse complement strand
TCCTGCCAAACAGCTTCCATTTCATAGAATGATTTCAACTGTGAGGATGTGCCATTCTCCCAGTCAGATAATTCACTAGACAAGATGGGCCTTGCTTCCTGTACCTGTTGTAAAGGGACTTTAAGCTGCTAAAAGGCTCAATCAAAGGCATATTAAATAAGGTTTCAGCATTCAAATATCAAAAAATGAATAGACCTACGTATTTTATTTGGTTGTGTTCATACATTATCCCAAATATTTCCAACCAAGTCCAAGCTCAGAGAAATCCGTACATTCATACACGGTAATGGGCCGGGCAACTTTTTCTTGTGTTAAAGAGTCCTCTGCCCTCTTACCCCTAACTTCCGGAAAAAATGGGAAACTCACTGAGTGAGGAAGGAAGTGGGCGAACTAGAGAGCGATCCACACAGTTGTCTTTTCATTCTGTTGTTTTTATTGGTTCTTATTGGTGAGGATTATTACTTGGTCCAGTTTGCATCGACTTCTGATGCAGAAGCTGTCCATGTAATGCGTTAACTTACGGGTGAAGCAAACCAACCAAGAAGATAATCTGTGAGAGGAGGGGACGAGGGTGTGCATTGGTGCAGCATTCCCAAGATGGGAGCCTCACGAGGATCTAGGACCACAAAGAGACGCCAATCTCTCTTCTACTAGACCGGTGAGCACCATTTGGCTCAAGTTATCGCAATAATAGTACTAATAACAGTAGTAATAGTAGTACCATTAATAATAGTACTAACAACAGTAATTATAGTACAAACAGGAATAATAGTACTAAAAACCATAATAATAGTACTAACAGGAATAATACTACTAACAACCGTAATAATAGTACTATCAACCGTAATTATAGTACTAAGGCCGAATCTCATTCCTTTGCTCCAAGGAAAATCTCAGCCCTGCCCCTCGCTGTTGCGCGTCACGCGCCGTGGAGCCATGTCCCAATACCAGTTTAAAGGTAGCTTAAGGGGTAAGGGGGAGGGCTAACATCCCCTCAAAATTGAGATTGTCGATGGGCACACTCAAAGCGCTTCAGTTCTGACTTGTTCCCACAATACCTTGCGAGAAAACCGAAAATCAAGAAATATCCTAGACAAGATGGAGGGCGAAAAGATGCGACAGGATTGGAAAAACACAAATGTAAGTGTTTTCTCTGTAATTAACTATTAATTATTTTATTAATTATACTCTGCAGCCCGGCCGCGGGCTTCGAAGCCCGGCCACGGACTCTCGGAAGATCTGGATATCATACGACATGAGCCCGGCAGCTCCCCGACCGCGGGCCGCCCGAACCCGGTCCTCGGCTGGGTTGCAGAGCCCGATCACGGGCTCTGCAGCCCGGCCGTCGGCCTCATATGATATCCAGATCTTCCATGTTCCATAATTAAAAATTTTGAATTAAGTTCACAGCTCCAAAAAATGAACTAGTTCACAGTTCTTTTTTTCAATGTTGCTGTAAGCTATTATTTTTCCGGTATTTTGAACATTGAGCCCCCTTTGTGGTTTGTCTAGGATGAAATAGAGTGGTTGAATCAAGTATTGTAGCAAAATACAGTTTATATCGGGTTTTATTGCACATTTAGCGCATTTTGTAAATCCCATTGATTTCTGTTGGAAGACTCATTGCTCGTTGACCGGAAACGGAAAGGGGGGTGTTTGCGTTTGGTTGCAGTCTTTTTGCTCGGTTCTAGCCCTACTGTTGGGACAGAGATTTGCTAATTGGAAATTCTTCCCAGCCTTTTTACGACAGATACTATAGTGTCTATTGTTAGTTGTAATACGGGGTTGGAACGTTCTGTATGTAACCTAGGCAACCTAGGCAGTAGCGGAAGCCATTAAAGGAACAGAGTTCATACCATGCAGTCACGTCTCTACGAGTCTCCTTGATATTTTAATATATGTTGCAAGGCCAACTGAACATGGTGTCAGAAGTTAAGGCAGTAAGCTGCAAAGTGGTAGTGTAGAGTCAACTGCTTGGTACACAAGTATAGATGCATTGTTTGCGTGAGTTTTCGCCAAGTAAGGATAGATAAGCCTGTCAGTGAGTTAGCGTTAGCATCTTAAAGGCAAGAGCAACGATGGCTCTGTACCAAGTTAAGCCTCCGGAGCCGTTTTTGTTCAAGGCAGAAGAGTGGACGAAATGGATTTAACAATTCGACAGATTTCGCATCGCGTCTGGAATGGACGTAGCCTGGTTCTACCTGACTCTCGTACTTCACTTCATTTCATTTCATTTGTACAGAGAGTCTGGACCTAATCAATTGACAAACGTTAACTCACTTGAAGGCGGGTGTCTGTTGAAGTTTAAAATGATTGGATCTGCCCAGTGCCACTCTGGATCTGCCATAACCAATCGCTAACGTTTGGTTGTGACGTATGTCATGCGCCGGGAATCACGCGCAGGTTGTACACAAACCAAACACCTTGCGCGTCTGAAAAATGTCCGTCAACAACAGCTGCAGGTTTTGTTCGTCGAATTTAATTTATCAGGGAAAAATTGCACATTGTAAATCAATATTTTATAGTAAGGCCAGAGATGATGTATGCAGTCAACTTTCGAAGCTGGGTCTAATCGTTGACAACACGCCATCGTCATTGTTCTCAGACACGCCCTCTGTTCGCTGAAAACCAAATTACATACAGCAGGTCCAGACCTAGTACTGAAGGGAAATTCAAATTGAGCGGAAGTACTTAGGCGGGCGGAGCCAGGCTAGAATGGACGCTCAAGACGAGCAAAATCAGGTCAATGCGTTGATTTATTCAATGGGAGAAGGGGCAGAGGACATTGTAGTTTCTCTGCATTTAAAGGCAGACGAGGCGGGAGACTATGGTACTTTAAAAGATAAGCTGGACGCACATTTTGTTACGTGCAGGGACATTATATTCGAACGGGCTAAATTCAACCAGAGGCAACAAGAAGTCGGCGAGTCAGCAGACAGCTTCCACACCGCGCTGCATTGCCTTGCTGAGTACTGTGGATACGGTGCTCTACAGGACGAAATGGTGAGAGATCGTCTAGTCGTGACCCTGAGGGATAAACGCCTTTCAGAACAGTTGCAGATGGACCCTGAACTGACATTGGAGAAGGCAATTAACAAGGCACGACAAAGTGAGCAGGTAAAGAAGCAACTTAAATGCTAAAAACAAACTTTAAAGCAGAAGCCAGTAGCGCTCAGCTAGACAGACAGTATGCAATCATAGCAGTGAAGCAGCTCAAAGCAAAGGAAGCACCGAGATAGGCAGATAGGTGTCTTTTTATATTTCATAAAAAGACACTAGAAAGACAAACACAATGTAACAGATATAACGGACATACAAGGGCATCATCCGCAGCAGTGTCCAGCTAGAGAGGCTGTGTGTAACCAGTGCCGAAAGAAAGGACATTATGCTAGAGTCTGCCAAGCTAAAAAGAAACTCGGAGTTCATGTAGCTGCAGTGACTGAGGAAACAGCAATGAGGAAGACAGCGATGAGGTCGCCGCGTTCGTGGGCTCTGTGGAGTCCACAGGTGACTACACATGGATGACAGAGGTAAAAGTGGACGCTCACAAATCAGTGTTTAAGATAGACACTGCAGCAGATGTCACTGCAATCCCAACAAAGTTGTACACCCAGGGCCAGTTCAGCAAACTGTCCAGAGCCACAAAGACTCTTTACGCATTAAAGGTGAATGGAAAATTTACAGCTACTCTCAGTAAGGGCAACAAAAGCACACAAGAGGAAGTTCATGTTGTTGATGGGCTACGTATGCCACTCACTCCTGGATGGACTAGCCGCCATGACACTTCTACTGGTGGCTCGCATGAATAACATAAGCCTGGATACTAAAGAGACTGTGAAAAGAGGGTTTCCAAAGCTTTTCTCTGGACTAGGGAAAATGGAGGGAGAGTACACCATTGTGCTGAAGCTTGAGCAAAGCCCTTTTCTCTCTCGACCCCCATATCCCTCCCACTGCCAAAGGTGAGAGAAGAGCTCACTCGCATGGAGCAGCAAGGAGTGATTTCAAAGGTGGAGGAGCCTACAGCATGGTGTGCACCCATTGTTGTGGTGCCCAAGAGCACTGGCAGAGTCAGGATTCGCACAGACCTCACGGAGCTGAACAAGTCCGTGATGAGGGAGAAGCATCCGCTACCTGTCGAGCACACTTTAGGACAGCTTGCAACGCCAATGCTGGATTCTGGCAGATTGCGCTATCGGAAGAATACTCTCTCCTCACCACCTTCATAACGCCATTTGGGCGGTACTGCTACAACCGTCTCTGTTTTGAAATTTCGTCCGCTCCAGAGCACTTCCAAAAACGAATGTCTCGTATCCCCGAGGGCCTGGAAGGTGTTGTATGTCAGATGGGCGATTAATGCTAATATTAATCGCTAATATATATTAGTGCTAATATGGGATGCCACGCAGGGTGAGCATGATGAGAGGCTCAGGAAGACATTGACACGTCTGCAGGAGGCAGGGATGACACTCAATGACAAATGTGACTTCTCAAAGAGCAGGATAAAGTTCCTGGGAAAAGGTGGGCGCTGTGAAAGCCATGGCAGAGCCCAGTAACGTCAGTGAGGTGAGGCGCTTCTTGGGAATGACCAATCATCTGGGAAAATTCCTGCCTCACTTGACTCAGAAAACGCGCCCCGTCAGAGATCTATTGAGGCAGTCAAACATATGGGCCTGGGGTCCACAACAGAAGCAAGCCTTTGAACAGATTAAGGCTGAGTTTACAACACCGCCGGGTCTTGCCTTGTATGATCCAAATGCAGACACACTCGTCTCAGCAGATTCATCTTCATACGGCATGGGTGCTGTTCTCCTCCAGCGATGAATTGAAAAAGACGGTGGCATATGCTTTGAGAGCCCTGAGCAACACCGAACATCGTTATGCTCAAATCGAAAAAGAAGCTTTAGCCACGACATGGGCCTGTGAGAGTTACTTATAGGAAAGGATTTCCACGTAGAGACAGATCCCAAGCCTTTAGTTCCCCTGCTAGGCTCAAAGAGTCTGGATGAACTGCCACCTCGCATACAGCGTCTACGTATGCGGCTGATGAGGTTCTCTTACACCATCTCATATGTGCCAGGCAAGGACATCGCCACTGCTGACGTGCTCTCCAGAGCGCCAATCGAGAACACAGCGGAGGGCACACTGGAAGAAGAGGTGAGCCTGTACGTGGACACTGTGATGGCAAACCTGCCAGCTACAGACAAAAGACTTAAAGAAATAGAAACACATTAGGACAAAGACACTGTATCCCACACACTGAAGAGATACTGCAAGGAGGGCAGGCCAGATAAATTCTCCATACAAAGAGCAGTCCGTCCCTACATGCCATTCTCAGTTGAGCTAACAGTTAACGAGGGTTTGCTACTTTGTGGCTGCAGAAAAGTAATTCCAGTGTCACTTAGAGCAGATATGCTGAACAAACTGCATGAGGGCCACCTGGGACTCACTAAATGCAGAGAGAGGGCCAAGCAATCTGTGTGGTGGCCAGGCCTTAGCAAAGACCCCGACACAAATGATAGAGAACTGGGATGTATGCATTCGGGAGAGAACCAACTTTAGAGAAACACTGCAACCCACTGAGTTCCCAGCAAGACCATGGTCCACTGTGGGGGCAGATCTATTTCAGACAGAAAATAATAAGCACTAGCTGGTCATTGTAGACTACTTTTCCAGATTCTTTGAAGTAGCCAAACTCACTTATGCAACATCTGAGGCGGTGGTGGAACACTTGAAATCCATATTTGCACGTCATGGCATACCAGATATGGTGCGCTCAGACAATGGGCCACAATTTGCATCCGAGTACTTCAGAATGTTTGCACGAGAGTGGGGTTTCAGCCATGTCACATCCAGCCCCCACTTCCCACAAAGCAACGGTGAGACAGAGCGGACCGTTAGGACAATCAAGGGTATCCTGAAGAAATACAGTGACCCCTGGCCTCATGGCCTACCGCGCCGCTCCTCTGGCGAACGGACACAGTCCAGCAGAGCTCCTCATGGGCAGAAACATTATAACACCTGTCCCTTTCATTCCATCTAAGCTTAACCCGGGCTGGACAGACACGAACAGTCTAAAAAGAACTGAACAGGCATACAGACAAAAGCAGAAACTGAACTACGACCGTCGTCACAGAGCTTGAAACATGCCACTCCTCCGACAAGGTGACCATGTGTGGGTCAAGGACATCCTTGAGAGAGACACAGTGGTGTCAAATGCAGGCACTCCGAGATCCTACATTGTGGAGACGCCTAGGGGCACTCTGCGAAGAAATAGGTACCATCTCTCGCCCAACCCTATTACACCAGCAACACGCACCGACTTACCTGAGGATGGTGCATCCACTGCGGTGAACACATCTGTCACACCTGCAAATCCCTGTGACTCAGGGCAGCAGACACTAGTAAAAGAAGGACATGTCCCTTCCAGAGTGAGAGTACCTCCAGTGCATCTAAAAGACTATGACTGTTCGTAAAAAAAAAAAAATGTTGTTAAAGTAAATGTTGTTGATGCTTGTTAGAGTATCTATTTGTTGAAAGTAAAAATGCAAAAATGTAAAAATGCATGTTTACATTTGACATGATTTCATAGTTCCAGTAAGACTATTACATAATGGTGAAAAGGTTATGAGATTAACATAAAACAATCTTAGTTTAAAACCATGTTGCTTGAAAAGATGAAGTGTTTAGTTTAACTCTCAAGAGGAGTGAAAGAAATAATTAATGTTTTCTTAACAGGAGTTTGATTGTTAAGTTATGCATCTTCTTAGACAGCATCCTTAAGTCAGAAAGGGGGATGTAGTATTACTTGTAATACGGGGTTGGAACGCTCTGTATGTAACCTAGGCAACGAGTAGCGGAAGCCATTAAAGGAACAGAGTTCATACCATGCAGTCATGTTGCAAGGCCAACTGAACATCTATAACATATAAGCACGTTTTCTGATTACAGTTGAATGTAACCGTAAGCTGACAACACCGCAACTGCAAATGAACCACACAGAGATAAACATGGCAACCGGTCAAACAACACGGCATTCTGCACGCGCATCCGCCGTGTTGATAAACAAATAACCCCCCTATTGAACGAAGTTAAACCGAGTGAGCGTGCCCTTAACAGACACCAGAATGAACAAGTTCACAGTAACGTTCATCAGGCAGTAATACAGTACGTTCAGTTCACGTTCGCCCAAAATATGAATGAGTTCATGAACTATCCTTCAATGAACGTGTTCAGGCACAACACTGGCCCTAGTCTTTATTTTTCTGAGATGGGTAATTATGCTATTACTAGAGCTGTCAAGCGATTAAAATATTTAATCGTGATTAATCGCATTAATGTCATAGTTAACTCTAATTAATCGCGATTAAACGCAAATTATTTTTATATGCTAAATATCCCTTGATTTTTTTGTCCCATAATTCTTCTCATTTTAATTCTCTTATCAACATGGTGAAGTGCATCGGCTTGCCTTGTGCAAATGATTTTTTATTGATAACAACATTGGCATATACACTGATCAACAAATGTCATTTGAACATAGCAGTCAGGCTACTGCTTCTTTGTTTTGAGCCAAAGAAAAAACAAAAAAAGGTTTTTTGTTTTTTTTTATCAAATAATTGCGTTAATCGCCGATAAAAAATTTAACGCCGGTAAATTTGGTTTGCGTTAACGCCGTTAATAACGCGTTTAACTGACAGCTCTAGTTATTACTATTCATCTGAGTGCAATGTCTTTGACCTCAAAGGGGCCAGCACTACACAAGACACGAAAACTGAACGTAAACTACAACCTCATTCCTCTGAACCCCAGTGTCAACTGAACAAGCTGCACTTTCATATATTTTTGTCATTGACTGTCATTTAAATTTTTTGAGGACACGATATTCCCCCAACTCTCATTTTATGTCCATTTCCAATCTCACAAAACCACCTTGAAATGTAAATTAATTAATTGCAAAGCAATTTTACTTTGACAAATATAGATTAATGTCTGTACTGTGTATAAGGAACATTGCTTATGTATGTAAACACTCAGACTCTTACTGTTATTTGAATATGAGTTATCTTATAAAGAAGGCAGTGTGTAACCATGTAATATATCTTATTACAACAATAATTATAAATTGTGTACAAATATTACTTTTCACCTCTATGAAGAGGAAGATATAAAGAAGATAACAGGAGTGATGTTGCTAACAATAATTATAACGGTGCTGCCATGAACCTAGTGGTCTGGCCATCTGGGTCTGGGTATTGGTCACATATCCTGCTCACTCCTGCCATGCCGCCTGCCGATGTCGTCCCTCTTCCTTTACCCACCGGTCTTCCTCTAGCGGCACCGCTTACTCTTCCTGACCTTTTTCCTGTGGCCATCCCTCTTGTGTTTCCGTGTGAAGGGTCTTGCCCCCTGCTATACTCCAGGTCTCAAAAACAGTTGACATTGGTACATCCAATGAAAAGCTATCAGTCTACCTGCAACATAAAGTATTCACAATGTCAACAGAAGCACAAAAGTCTTGAGATACAGAGAGGACATGATCAGCTGACAATTTATGTGGCTACATTAATGTTGAGTTCATAAATCAATCAACAATATATTTGTTAAGTTAAACAGTCTCTCTCCTGTAAATACTAAGCGTTGCATTCTTTGTGGGTGACGTGGGTGTCACTATACATACTATGGTTTATTGCAATGTTTTTGTACTTAATTGGCAGCCTTTTGCACCAGCTGTGTGTAATTTCCAACTTAGCTTTCCAACATAGTAATACAGCGCATACCATATTTAGTGACGTGATATTTTATCGATTCAGCTTACTACGATGGGCTCTGATATAACGTTATAACAATGTTCAACACACTTATATGTAATTGTTTGTATGATTGTTGATTGTTGATTGTTGACTACTGATAATGCTGGGCTAACTTACCCAATGATTGTCAATGATTCTCCATTTAACGTTATCGTAATGTTTGCGTAATGGACTCATCCAACCTTAGAAAGTTAATGTTACTTTAATTAACGTAAGTAGCGTCTATTTAAAAAAAATTTAACGAGCGTCACGTGAATACAACTTTCATACATTATGATGCTGAATTGCGTCAGAATGATGTTCAATGGAAAGGTTGTTGATTTGTCAGAATTCAGAAGGGTTCCTGCGTTGAGCAGGAGAGCCAAACCGTGTTGGAGGTGATACATGGTTAACTCAGCATTCATTAACATACTGGATCTCCTGGTCAATGTATGAGCCTTATTCCCTCCCAACCAATCTCAAAATCGACAAAATATTTGAGTTCCCTTGTGTGTGTGCGCATGCCTGTATGGATGCATGTGTGTGTACACATGCATTTGTATGTAGACTAGATTTGAATTTGCAACATGTCTGTTTGTGATCCATCCTTGACGACGCCTCACCAGATGTTCGACAGGTGATCGAGAGGAACCTAGAAGCCGGCGTGTTCGGCTCCACACACGTGTCTAGCAGGTGAGATCCTGTTTCCAAAAGCCAAATATGAGAGGATGATCCAGTGGATATTCCCCCTTCTCTGGTGGGGTTTTCCCTCCCCCAGGGAACGGAGAATGGACGGCCTTCTTCTGTAATCCTCAGTGAGGAGATTGGGTTCAAGCACTTGTCGGTCTTGTGATAACCGCTGAATTAAGTACTGTGTGATGGAAGCAGATATAGAGACGTGCAGAGGCTAATGAAGTCATTACGAACAATGTCAACACTCCAACACGGGCAAACACTTACCAGTGGTTTTTGTAAAAACATTATATGAGCACATCTCTTTGCATCTACTAATCCTCTTTTTACTTCATTACATTCCTATTAGAAACATTCCCTTATAGTCTGGAGTTTATTGTTTTGTTATAAAACTGAAATTACATTTGTTAAGATTAGCGTTTGTTTGTGTGTGTGTGTGTGTGTGTGTGTGCGTGCTAGTAGAATTGTGCATGTGTCTAAGTGTGTGTGTTCATACATGCATGGGCATTATGTGTGTTTGGGCATGTGAGTGGGTGTTTTTCAAGGGCTACTTTTGACAGGTTTCTGGATGACAAATCTCTATCGAAAGGAATTATTTTGCCTGGACACCTCACTGCACACACACACACACACACACACACACACACACACACACACACACCCCTACCTCAATCCCTTCAAAGTCCTCCGGCATCAAAGCACACGCTAAAACAGCGTTAATTGCTCCTCCTTCTCCTCCACCTCTTCCCAGCAAAAGTCTTTTGCCAGCCACCGCCCCCCCCACGAGTGTATTTACATGGGCAGAGGAGGGAGGATAATTAGGCAGCATTGCTTTGATTGTTTTCTTTTCAGATTATGTCTCCTGTCATCGGCATAACGCAAGACAGGCCGAAGGGCAGCGCGTGATTGGACAAGGGGGGAGGGATCTGTCGCCAATGTCGTGTTTCCTTGCGTTGCCTTGTGGTGTTTGTGTGTGTGTGTGTGTCAGTGTGTGTTTGTGTGTGTGTGCAAGGGGGGCTGGGGATGGGGGGCATATAAAGTACGTTAGGCCCCCTCCTGCTGAGAAGAGAGATTGCATTTCTAGCGGTGCCTACTGTTTTGTTTACTGGGTGTTAATAATGCCTAATTAATAATCCCCTTTCTGCTCCAAAGAAAGAGGGGGGGAGGGGTAAGGACTTTCAGTCGCTGAGGGAGGGAGAGGTGGAGAATTAAATGGAGGTGGAACAAGATGGATAGTGTGTGTGTTCCGGGGGCATCATATATATATCAAGTGGTGAAATAGTTAGCGCTCTTTCATGCTAATGGCTGCTCCTTCCTCCCTCTCTCTGCCTCACTATGCCTCTCCCTTTGAAGCAGAGACCCAGCAGGGGTCAGGCGGAGAGAGGGAGAGTGGGAGACACAAGAAAGGAGTGGTTGTCAAGTGAACAGAGGGTGACAATGAGATGGAGAAACACAGTAGCAACGGGAGCCATAAGAACGTTTAAAAACATAACCAAGGGAAAGGGAAACGATATCATGTGATACAACATCTAGTCAAACACTGTGGGGAGGCGGTGCTCTGGGCTGCCGGGGTCTCTGCTCTTCTGCTATTGTATGCTGTGTGTGTGTGTGTGTGTGTGTGTGTGTGTGTGTGTGTGTGTGTGTGTGTGTGTGTGTGTGTGTGTGTGTGTGTGTGTGTGTGTGTGTGGTACTGGTTGTCGTACCGGACTGAACCGCATTAATGTTGTCCGCTTATCTGTCCTGCAGGGTGGTGAGGTGGGACAGTGAGGCAGACGTGTCGTCGCTGGAAGGACATTTTGACATCATCATGTGTGCAGACTGGTAGGCCTGAAGAACGTTGACGCGCGCACACACACACACACACACACACACACACACACACACACACACACACACACACACACGCATACATAAAGACACACACACACACACACACACACGCATTCACACACGCATTCGCACAGAGACACGCACACACACACATATACACATTTACACACGCACACAAACACACACACACACACATACACACTTTCGCATGCATGGATCCACTTTTTATTTCCAAGGACACACACATTAAAATATATGTACACTCACAGAAAGACAGATAGACATATATATACACACACACACACACGCACACACACACACACACACACACACACACACACACACACACACACACACACACACACACACATACACACACACATGCACACACGCTTGGACACACACGCAGAGGCAAGCATGCAGATCTGTTCAGATGCCTGCCTCCATTTTACACCAAATTGCCTCGTTTTCATGCTTGGTGTCCCAGCAAATGGATGACTTAGGCAAATTGCAAATAATTGCATCTTGACGAGGAAGTAGAGAGCGGAGGATGAAAAAAAGAGATGGGGGGGATAGGAACAGACGGCGAGATGGAGCTTATATAAACAGCACTTACCAACACGTCGCTTAAATGCAGATGTCTGGCCAATGAGATTTAAAGTGTTGATCAAAATGATGGGATTCTGATCATGTGTGATCTCACACACACACGCAACTAATTTGCTTGGTCTGGCCGGTAGCAATGAATTTAAAATATTTGAATGCCCTTTTTTTGTACACCCTTGTATGTAAGATAATACACATGGAAACACACACTCACACACACACACAAACACACACACACACACACACACACACACACACACACACACACACACACACACACACACACACACACACACATGAACAGTCAAACACTCAGCCACTCTATCTCACTCACTCAGACACACAAGCGTGCCTGCACACACACACAGACACAAACACACACACACACACACACACACACACACACAGTGTTTGTGTGTGTGTGTGTGTGTGTGTGTACAATATACAGTACAATGTACTTGTCTTATATTTGTCTTAATGCATGTGCGTTGTTCTCTGGCATCGGTGTGTTGGCCTTATCTGAATGCCGTGGTCATTCCTGCTAATGGTCAGGTAGCACAGCCATGAACAAGAGAGAGAGCTGCTCAGAGAATGAAGGCTTCCAGTGGTATTATGAACAGGCTTGACATATACAGAGAGAAATAATTGCAATGAAAGCCAGGGGGAAAAGGGAGGGAAGGGGGGGGGGGGGGCGTTAAGAGGGTATAGTACTTCAAGATCCACCCGCATGTTGTTTGTTTGTCAGTTTCCTCCTCTGTGTGTGCGTGTGTTTGTGTGTATATGAGAGAGAGTGAGATAGAGAGTGAGAGTGATAATTGTGTGGGGGTTTGGTGAGTGAAGGCTGACAGATTAGCGGGTGCATAGTTGTGATGAAAGGTCAACAGCTCTGCTTCCACTCCCGTTAATTATAGCACCCACTGAGAGAGAGGAGAGAGGAGGGAGCCAGTGAGGGAGAGGAGAGGAGAGGATATTGGGAATCAAGGATAGGGAATATGGAGTGGAGAGAAGGAGACATGGCCATACAGGGAAGAGGAAAGGAGAGGAGGAGACAAGGCCATACAGGGAAGAGGAAAGGAGAGAAGAAGACACGACCATACAGGGAAGAGGAAAGGAGAGGAGGAGACAAGGCCATACAGGGCAGAGGAAAGGAGAGTGGAGACAAGGCCATACAGGGCAGAGCAGAAGGGACACATTAATGGAGAAATAGGAAAGGAGATGAGGATAGAGAGTAGAGGAGAGGAATGGGACGAGTCAGTAGAGAAGCTTTCAAGATATCGGTCTCTGAGAAGAGGGGTGTGTCCTCCCCACTCGTCTCCTCAGACAAGAGAGACTGCTGTCTACTAGGATCCAGCTCCAGCATTAGTTAACTATATCCTTTCTAGCTTCTTCTTAGTCCACGTTGTTCCACATATTCTAACATGCAGGGCTGAGGTTGAAATGGTCACATAAGTTCAGTTATGAATACATAAAAATTTTGACAATAGAAAAAACTGTAACACTCAACACTGAGTTTTGGATTATGAGCAACATAAAGAATGATGGCATTACAACTGTGACCACTAACCCTTAAACCTGAGTTTCATCGAACAGTTGAATGTCAAATGCAATATAGTTCAAGTGGAAGCATTGCACTTGCCAATATTTAACATGCAATACAAGCAAGGATGTAATTACAGGCAAGACCCTTTGAAGGCATTTCCATTCCTTTTTAAAAAGTTGTGGGTTCAACATATGACAAACATTAGCTTCCAGAATTGTAAGTTGAAATGATCTGGGAGAATAATTAGGTAAGAATAGTTTGATTGTTCAATTGACTGGTGCCAGCTATTATTTTTCACATGACAATGCTCATTCTTTCAGTTAGGTGTCCTGTAGTTTTGTGTGTGTTTCCATACAAAGTGTGTGAATGTGGGAGTATGTGCGTGCGTGCGTGCGTGCGCTCGTACGTGCGTGCGTGCGTGCGTGTGTGAGAAAAGCGAGGCAGGCAGGATTCCTGGAGAGGGCATTATGTGGGTGGCAGAGAATCCTTGGCTGGGACACTGGGTGCCTGCTGCTTCCATAAGCTGCTTGTGTGTGGGCGTGAGATAAAAGTGTGTGTGTGTGTGGGGGTGTATGTCTGTGAGTGTCTGTTTTTACTTAGTTGACAAGAGAATTCTTTGTACCAGTGGAGAGTTAATGATATACAACTAGAAAAAGTAAAATTTCAGAGGAAATTGTGGTGTGCAGCTTGCTGAACAAAAAGTTTGTCGTACCTGGTGTATTGAAAACGGACTGTAGGGAAACTTGTAGTAGTGCTGTGGTTTTATCGTGGCTACAAGGGTGTAATGTGCTGCTTCTATGGTGCTTTGGATGGTTGGTAGGATGCCCATGTTGCTATTGTTCTGAATAGTTGGTTTCTTGTTTATTATGGTGTTCTGGGGGTTGCTACGGGGTTCTGGGTGGTTTTCTATGGTGTTCTATATGGTTGCTAGGGGGTTCCAGGTGGTTTCTATTGTGTTCTTTGGGTTGACTATGGTGTTCTAGGTGGTTGCTAGCTGGTTTCAGGTGGTTTCTATGGTGTTCTAGGTGGTTGCTAGGGTATTCTTGGTGATTGCTAGTAGTACTGCACGATTAATCGAAACGCAATCGCAATCGCGATATCAGCCTTTGTGATTGTACAACCGCAAAAGGCTGCGATTTAATAAAAAAAAAATATATATATATATATATTGTCTTATTTATTCTATTTATTTAATTTAGTTGTACTATTGAGAAAACCTAATAAGTTTGCACAGCAGAAATGCCTTTATTTTGAAAAATATATTTTTTGTAAAATATTGTTATTTTGAAAACAGTACTGTACACATTTTTTAGTTTTTGTATTTTTTATACTAGTTTAAGCTTGTATGTTTGAGTTGTAAAAGAAACATTTTAAATTATCAGTAATCTGTGAGCATTTTCCTTGATAACCAAGAAGGTAGACTCATGACAACATTTGTTTATTATATCACAATCGCATATCGCAATATTGTCCACAATAATCGCAATATGACTTTTTCACCAAATCGTGCAGCACTAATTGCTAGGGTCATCTATGTGGTTGTTTTGTTGTTGGAGTTGGTTGATAGGGTATTCTAGGCACGGATTAAAATTGAAAACCAGCTCAAGTTGTGAACTGGTTCCACATTGTCCGATTCATTGGAATCGAATGCCTCCTAGCTTATCAGGTTATTTGATTGATTACGGCAACACAGGGTGTAAATGTGTGTTCCAGAAAACAGATCACAAACGATTCTGTTAGCTGTGTCAGATAGATTCTTCGGCCAACGTTGAGTTGCTGGCTCGGGAAGGCCGAGTTCCCCACGTGTTGGAAAGTTCACTGCAATGAGCGCCGACATCAACACAAAATGAAGCAGCATGCTGTGTTGTGTGAAACAACCACACCCCTCAATGGAAGCTCAAGCAGTTTGAATGCTGTTATTTCTCTAGGAAGATAGATATTGGAAAGATATTATAAGATATCCACGCTCTGACTCAGGGGTAGACCTGCAGAGGAGACCGGGCTTCTAAACCAAGGTACCCTCTGTTCGGTCAATATTTCTATCAGATAGGCCAATTTTAATGTACCCGTGGCCAATGTAAAACTGCCTTTGATTAGGTTAAATAAGAGAAAACAACTTTTTTCAAAGAACAAGAAGCGCTGGCAAAACATTTACTCAAATAGCCTAATCGCTGAGATTAATGCTGTGTATTTGATCCATCCCTACCCTAGGCTATGCAACACTTGTTGCAGAGGGTAATTACCCTTTGTTATAAAAAACCTTAGCTCCATGCCGGCAGGCTTTGCTGCTTTCTCAGACTGAGAAAATGAAAATGAAAGCTTTACAATGTTCTCTAATTTCATCCTTTCTAGATTATGACAGCCAGACTAGCTTAAAGCTAGCTCTCAGTCTACAGCCAGCACTCAGGCTACAGTTAGCTCTTAGGCCACAGCTAGCTCTCAGGCTATAGCCAGCTGGACTCCATCAGCTCGCAGCCAGCAAAACCCTTTCTAGGTGATACATAAAGTGCGCTAGGTCCTGTTGTTCTGGGTGGTTGCTAGGGTGTTCTAGGTGTTTTCTGTTTTGTTCTAGGTAGGTAGCGACGGTGTACTGGGTAGTTGCAGGGGTGCTCTAGTATCAATTGTGTTGTAGATGGCTGAAAGGTTGTTCTGTGTGGTTGCTAGGTTGCCCAAGATGGTTTCTTTGGTTTTCTAGGTGTTGGCTAGGGTGATGTAGGTGGTTGCTAGGGTGTTCTGGATTGTATCTACAGTGTACTATGTGGGTTTCTATTGGGTTTAAGGTGGTTGCTCGAGTGTTCCAGGTGGTTGCTCGAGTGTTCCAGGTGGTTGCTCTGACCTTCTATGAGGTTTACATGGTGTTGTACAGGTTTTCTATGTGGTTGCCATGGTTACCTAGGTAGGCTTCTATGTGTTGTAGGGTGTGCTAAGGTGTCAATTTACAGCCAGGATTTTTGGTTTTAATCTCTAATCAATCAGGAGATAGTAAGTTTGGAGACATAGAACGTTTGGGTAGTAAGGTAGTAAGCAGTTTAAATAAGGGTTGTAGTATCTGGCACTGACATTTAAAGCTATCTGCCAGTAATTCAGTTATTTGTAAGTCCTTGAAAATAAATCACTCAAAATGTTGTCCCTCCATGATTTTACAAACTACAGTTATGAAGTTATGAAGTAGTTTTCACATTACAAGAAGGGCATCACATTTGTCCTAATAACTTAGAATGGTGCCTCTTTCTTCATCCACCCCTGTGAACCATTAGAGGAAGTAGAAGTGAGTGGCGGTAGAAGTGAACAAACATGCGTGGCGGCGCTTTGTCTGACTGGAGATAGAGCAAGAGGAATGGACACACACTTTGGCTCCACCTCCTGCCATGTCAGGTGTTTCTATATACTTATATTTATTTATATCCAGATAACCCTGTGGTCACATGCTCAGGCAACAGGCCAAATCTGCACTGTATTGTTACATTTGAGTTTAATACCCACCGCCCATGTGTGATAATAGGAGGACCACACACATGCACAGCACACTCTGAACAACGTACACACTGACCCACACACACACACATAGAAATACACACACAATATATACAAACCACTAGAGAATAATCAAATTCACGTCTGTATTAAAAAATGAATCATTGTGATTGTAGAGCAAGGTGTTATAGCTAAACATAATGGAAGCTGTTAGCTTCTGGATGAGAGAAAGGTTTAGCCCAGGGTCACAATGTAATATATATAATGTTTTGCTTCCATTTAATTGTACTATATTATATTGTAATCCGAGAAGCGCCCATTTCTAGATTATCATCCAATGAGATTTGTTTTATTAACAGTTTTTTCATTCAAGACCTGCTGAAGAAATTCTATAGTATTTGTGTGTTTGTTCAGTGTTCATTCTAAGGCATAACAATGCAACAAAAAAATAATATATACTGTGGCAACCTGGCACACTGAGCGAACCACCTCCTCCCAAACAGGACACCATTTCGTGGGGAAAAACCAAAAAGGCATGTTTTATTCCAAACTCAAACATAAAGTCTCTCGCTGAAGAAACACAAAAGAACGTAAAAACCTGGGAGGAATCAACAGTCCCATCCTTCGTGGGTGGAATCCCTGTCACCCACGAGGACCGGTCTCTCCGTACAGGAGCAACATGGCTGGGAGAGGCCCGAATGAGTGGAGAAGCAGGCTATTTAAGCCCTGCTTCTCCACCTGTTCCTCAGGTGCTCTGCATTTCCTTAATTGGCCCGGGCCGGGTTGCCACAATCTGCACTCCCATGAAAATAAGAATCGTTGTGTTTTCCTTAAAGGTCTCATGGCATGCTACTTTATGGATGCTTTATATTAGTGGGCCCAGTGGCGACTGGTGATCAAAAATGTTGGTGGTGCACAGTAATAGACAGGGGTCTGGGGTTCGCCCCCCCCCCCCCCCATAAAAAAAAATGAATTTAATAGATTTGATTTCCTGTATTCTTGCATTTTTTTCCTGCATTTTGGGGATGACCACTACCTATAACCTATTAACTACTATTCATTCAGATTCATAGCCTACATCCTGAATTGCAGGGCCTGGACAAGCTTACACTGCATAGACAGACCTACTTTATGGCCATTCCACCAGCCACTGCTATTTGACCGATTGTTATTCTGAATTTCTGATATTGAGACAAATCATGATCACTGTCCTATAGCATCCATTTTTTGTGAGTCTCAATGTCTACTTCAAATGCAGTTAGAAATATGGGACAGTTGCTTAATTTTGTTTATATGCTACAGGACGAAAGACTAAATTAATATGTAACTTACTTGCTCCTTTTAAGTATAACATTGCTTGGGTAGTCCATTTCCGCTACTGAAAAGGGTGGAAAGTGCTTACAACTCTCTGCTAGTTAGCGAACTATCTCTTCTCTACGTGTATTTGTTTTGCTCGAATGCTGCTGAGGGTGGTAGCCTATTTGATTGATTCGCTGAATTGTCCAATCATGTGGTGATAACAAAAAAGAAAAGCAATACCATTGGCCTTGGGCGCACACTGGTGCGACCCAAGGACGAATTTTTTTGAGCCAATGAAAAGCTGTCTGCTCGTTAGACAGGAAAAAGTTAGCGAGCTTACATTGACTCCAACGTGGCCAGCGCCACGTTGCGCAGAGGTTGCCAAAAATGCAAACATGTAATATGCAATCTAACAACTGCATATAGACTTATGGCATGTAAAGGAGTGACAGTATTGCGAAGTGAATAAAAAAAAAAAAAAAAAAAAAAATAATAATAATAAATAAAATAAATAAATAATCTTTCTCTGCGGACCGGTACCAAATGACCCATGGACCGGTACCGGTCCGCGGACCGGGGGTAACTAGCCCACTCCGGCGGCGGCAAGAGCTCGCAGCGCTCGGCGGCGCGCCGACCCACTGACCTTCACACCACTGTTCTATTCCCAAGCGTCGCCGCCCCTGAAAAAGCGCTTTTTAAGCTGTTTGGTACATCCTGGCTTGATTCAAGGCCCTATAGGCCTACATATGGAGATTATTGATGCACAAGATTAATAATTCCACAATGCAAAACGAATGAGCAATGAAAGTAAATAAAGTGTGTCAAGTGACTAAACCGTAAACAAAGTGCCAGACAGTACATAACTATGAATTAATGTGACTATCATTGTAAGCACAAACAGAGGATCATGGGCATCAGGGCCATATGTAGTCATAAAACAACTATGAGTATAACATTATGGTAGCGTATAACGACTACGTTTGTCGATCTTTCAAAACATATCACACCGGGGCTGCAGTGCACCGTTTCCTATAGGTGCTAGGGGCGGCAATTGACGCGCGTGAATTGCGCACCGCGGCGCCTCGGGGCTGGTGTGTGGTAGGTTTCAGGCACTCAGCAGCGGGCAGCGGAAAGCAGGGCTCAAGCGGGAGACAATCGCAGTCAACAATCCCTTTCTCCTCCATGGCTTGGTTCATGTTCTTGAGGGAGTCAAAGCCAATGTTCCTTTCCCCCAATTCCTTCTCAACCATGCCTGAGATAACCCCCATTACGAGTCTCATTGTGGAAATACCAGAGACGAGAGTCCGACGTGTTATGCGCCATAACACCAACAGCAGAGCGGTTATCCAAACGAAGAAGTCTAGGCCTACAACACCTACGTTACAGTCCTGGAGCTCTATATCTAAATAATATCATATAGCCCAATAGGCCTACATATCATATAATACATATTATCACGGCCAAAAGCTTTGTGCGCCTCCAGACGATATTATGAATAAGAAACGACTGCGTGGGGTTCTCCGACGTCTCTGGTTCTTCCACTTCCACATCAATCTGAAGTAGACTGAGCCGCACGCTGCCCGCTGCCGGCTGCCCGCTGCCGGGGGGTGGTGCTTCGTGGCGGTGGTGCCTCGCGGCAGCGGGCGGCGGACAGCGGGGCTCAATGATGGCTGAGGTAACCCCCACTACAATTCATTGTGGAAATACAAGAGACGTCAGAGTACCAACGTGATATGTGCCATATCACCAACAGCAGAATGGTTATCCAAATAACAAAGAAGAGTACAACACCTGCGTTACAGTGTGTGTAATCACACACACCGAACACATGTGGCGCTCCCAAGGTCGTAGCTCATTGTCTCATTGGCGGGACAAATTATCTGGGCGGGCAAGGCAGAGAAAGGGGAGGTAGCTTGGCCCCTTATGACGACATATGGGGCCACATTCAAAATCAGCGCACTTGAGCGTCCATTTCTTCAAAGGCGAGCAGGATACCCTGAACTCATTTTACACCAAATGCAAGTTTTAGCCACTGGGGGACCATAGGCAGGCTAGGGGAACTCATATTAATGTTAAAAAACCTCTTAAATTGAGATTTTCATGCCATGGGACCTTTAACTTAGTTTGAGCCTTTAATATCTACATGGGGGCGGGTTTTCTTCCACAGAGGCTGCCATGTTGCACCGTCATGATTCTACAGTAGCCCATAATGGACAAACGGCTCTAGAGAGTACGTGTTTTAAAGAAATGTGTTTTGGGCTAAGAGTAGTTGGAAGGAAAGGGGGCATGTTATCCCCATGGCTGCGACCCGTGTGTGATGTTTTTTGAGTACCTTTGTTGTTTTGGAGTGTTATAAAAAGCAATGTTGTCTATGAAATGTGCCACACAAAGTTGCGTTATACTATGTATCCAAGAAGCTTAGAGATCCCATGGCATGAAAATTTCACTTTATGAGGTTTTCTAACATTAATAGGAGTTCCCCTAGCCTGATTATGCTCCCCCAGTAGCTAGAAATGGCATTGGGTGTAAAACAAGTACTAGGTAGCCTGCTCTGCTTTTGAAAAAAACAAAGCTCAGATGCGCCGATTTGGAATTTTCCCCGTATGTCGTCATATGGGGAAATGTTACCTCCCCTTCTCTGCTTTGCCCGGCCAGAGACTTTGGCCCACCAATGAGACAATGAGCTAGTACTGTTATTATCAGTCATTTTGCAGATTTTGCGGCGGTGTGAAAGGCCCAACAGTGGGGGTTATCTCAGCCATGGTTGAGATGGAATTGGGGGGAAAGGAACTTTGGCTTTGACTAACTGAAGTACATGAACCGCAAGGCACCACCGCCACGAGACAGTCTATTTTGTTTTAAATCAGAATATTCAAAGAACGAACCATACACAGATTCACGTCCATTGTTTACTTCAGTGTTTTAAAAATGCCGGTCTTCGTTGTTCTTCCTGTTTATGAAGGTAAGGATAACCCCGCCCCCTGCCCCTGGCGTAAAGGCAGTTCTCGTTCTAGACCAGCTCAATCCTGGGGCTGGAGTTGAACCGGTTTTTACAGGCCGGTGCCGGTTCTCTGGCGATGTGAAACCAGAACACTGGCTCTAGCTCCGAACTAGCCCGGAACGGGCTCCGAATTTGCGGCGGTGTGAAAGGCCCAAAAGTGGGGGTTATCTCAGCCATGGTTGAGAAGGAATTGGGGGGAAAGGGACTTTGGCTATGACTCCCTGAAGTACATGAACCGCAAGGCTCCACCGCCACGAGGCACGCTGCCCGCTTCCGAGGCGGTGGTGCCTCGTCAGCGGGCATCGGGGCTCCAGCGGGAGAGTGGCTGTAATTCTGCACCACGGATGAATTTCGGGAACGTCTTCAAATGCTGTGTTAGGGGCCCACTAATACCTATATTAAATCATCCATGAAGTAGCATGCCATGAGACCTTTAATTATCTGACGTGGACATCAAAATCTACAGCTGCCAGAACGAGTTCCACACATTTACACACACTGTGGCGTAAGTGTCGAAGATGTTTAACCCTCTCTTGGACACGACAACAAAATCCACCGCTGGCCATGAGCTCCACAAATCTTCCCAAACATCATGGCCATGAGCTCCACACATCTTCTTACACGTCCTTTCTCGTGACCTCGATGTGTAAAATGCCACCGGACCTCATGAAAGATCACTACCTGCATTCGGAGCGCAGTGGAAAGTTAACAAACTGGTTGGCAGAGAAATAGGAAATTATGTTATTAACAGTGACAAAATGGCATAGATTCCAAAGTAGAAAATCATATAACACGTATAACCTTGTCTAAAACCCCAAATAACTGTTTTTGTGTTGGTGTCCCCATGTTAATTAATAACATTAATTAATTCATTTGGTTTTACACCTTAGTTGCAGTTGGTTTAAATATTATTTAAATACAAATTAATACAATATTAATTGAGCTCATGTTCAAAGTGATGGAAAACTTTTAATGCTACACACACAAAGCACTTGTGTGCGTGTGTCTGTCTGTCGGTGCATGTGTGTGTTTATTGCACAACACTTTGATGTTTTGCAGCTCTTTCAGCATTTTGAAAAGCAGCCAAGGTGGATTAACAA
The DNA here is from genome assembly GCF_902167405.1 of Gadus morhua. Taxonomy (NCBI): domain Eukaryota; kingdom Metazoa; phylum Chordata; class Actinopteri; order Gadiformes; family Gadidae; genus Gadus; species Gadus morhua. The sequence goes on along the minus strand of NC_044062.1, from coordinate 23,261,319 downwards.
TGACACTAAAGAGGGAAGTAACAAAGAAGTAAATCTCAGCCAAGCAATTGTTTTGCTTGTTTTCTCTTTGTTTATTTCTCATTATTTGTTTCCCAATACAAAAAATCCCACTGCTATATCCATCCACAACAGCCATCAATGGTATGCATTCTTCACTCATTAAATCTCTCTCTCTCTCTCTCTCTCTCTCTCTCTCTCTCTCTCTCTCTCTCTCTCTCTCTCTCTCTCTCTCTCTCTCTCTGTCTCTCTGTCTCTCTGTCTCTCTATCCCTCTGTCTCTCTGTCTCTGTCTCTGTCTCTATAGTTTGTTCCTGGACCAGTACAGGGCCAGCCTGGTTGATGCCATAAGAAGATTACTGCGACCCAATGTAAGTGTGTGTGTATATTTTGTGTGTCTGTCTTCCTAGAAACATACCCTTCATCATCTTTGCCTTAATATCTCCAAATAGATTAGTGCTGTAGTTTTAATCTCATGTAAATATTTAATGCAAATTATAAGCAACTTAAATGCATTTGTATGATCTTTTGCCCTTACTGTCCCTCTGTCTGTGTCTGTGTGTGTGTGTCTCTCTCTCTCTCTCTCTCTCTCTCTCTCTCTCTCTCTCTCTCTCTCTCTCTCTCTCTCTCTCTCTCTCTCTCTCTCTCTCTCTCTCTGTCTCATCTCTCCGTGTCTCTCTCACTGTCTCTCCGTACTCTTTCTCTTCGTCTCCATCTCTCTTCCTCTCTCTCTCACACTCATTATGATAGTTTAGCATAACTCCAGGTGAAAAACATCCAAGTCAACCACTAGATAATGCTCTGTTGCTCAAGGCCAATGATACCAGCCAAGGCCCGGTGTTAGCCCACTTTGTCAAGTGGTGCAAGGGCTTCTATCTTCAATTAACCATCTCCAAGACAAAAGACATGATCATTGATTTTACACGTGAAGTCACATCCAGTACGGGTCAAACAGTGCTACATCTTTCATATCTCGGGACAAACATCGACTTGAACATGAACTTTGAGGCACATTGTGAAGCTGTTTGCTAAAGAAAATATTTTTGGTTAGGATAGTGTCAGATTTCCATATTGACAAAAGCCTCAAAACATTATTATAAGTGCTTTTATTGAATCAATCGTATCTCTGTCTTTCTTGTCATGGTTTGATACCTATCTTTAAAGATCCTCTATATTAAACTGATAGATGGTCTAGTGGGCAGCATCTGTCTCCACATGCCAGTCAGCTAATCACTGGCTCAATTCGAAAGGATGACAGCCACCCTTTGCACAATGAGGTTAAAGGGGACATATTATGGAAACAGCACTTTTCCTGGGAAAAAGTCTGTACATGATTTTTTGAGTGGGATATGCATTTCTGAAAGTACCCAGCCTACAGTTACCAAACAAGCAAGTCAGTTTCAGTTCCCCCTCCTACGTAGGAAGGGGGCAGAATTGAATATTACCTACAACTTACCCACTCCCCTCCAATCAGAGCGTAGCTACAATTTTGTGGACCAGCGGACGAGCAGCTCCGGCGGGGTGAACTCGCCGGCAGCTCAGCTCCGGGAGTACGATCCCTTTCTCTGCCGGCGGCACCGCCAGAGGAGGAGACATGGAGAAGAAAGGGATTGTACTCCCAGAGCTGAGCTGCCGGGCTGCCGCCGAGCTACCCCCGCCGGACTTTTCAGCTCCCGGAGGACCCCTACCAGAGCAGCCGGAAAGCTTTGGCGGCAGTTCAGCTCCCGGAGTATACCGGAGCTGCCGGACTGTCAGCGGCCGGACGGCTTCGACGGCGGCCAGACTGCAGCTGAAGCTTCGGCGGCAGACCGGCAGCTCCGGTGGTGCCGGCAATTCGGCATCTCAGCTCCCGGAGTACAATCCCTTTCTCTTCCATCTCTTTCGTCGCGGTTCATGGACTTAAGAGAGTCAAGGCCAAAGTTACGTTCCACCAATTCTTTTCAACCATAGCCGAGATATACCACACTACGAGTCTTTAATTGTTAAATGCCTGTGAAGTCAGACGCAGTCTTTATGATTCATAATATCATCCGAGGCGCACATAGCTTTTGGCCATGATATTAGATATAATATTGTATAAATACCCATACATAATATTATTATTATTATATTATATTATATTATATTATATTATATTATATTACATAGAGAGCTCCAGGAGTCCGCAAACGGCAACAATCCCTTCTCCTCCATGCTGTGGTTCAGTCTGACAGCTCATTGGTCAATAGACAGCAGCTCATTTGCATTAAAGCTACAGACACCAGAAACAGCACATTCTGAAGGGATTGAAACAGAGGGGAATAGTGGTAAGCGAGATTATTTTTCCTAAAAGCTTTTTCCAGCAAACAGCTCAAAAACATGTTTTCTTGTTGTGAAAACGCCATAATATGTCTCCTTTAAGGTTCAGGTCCGAAAGTGCAGAACAAGATATAGCGAGATATAAAAGCTGCTTTGTTCCAGGAGCCATCACACAGATGATATGACATAGAAACACCAACATTATTCTGACACACGTACGCAACGACTACTGCAAAACAAATCTACCTAGGGGTAAACATAAAGTAACCTAACCTCTCTCTCTCTCTCTCTTTCTCTCTCTCTTTCTGTATCTCAGGGTAATCCAGCAGAGATAATGTAGGGGCTAATATGATTTGAGTGTCGGCCATCAGCCTGTCAGCAGCACAACAAGCTTACCAAATGTTTAATAATTTGCTAAGCTGATTAAACAATTAACAAAGCAATTAATTCTCCCACCTAATGGAACTAATTTGTTGTTACTGACAAAGGTGGGCTCGGCACCCCCCACCCCGACCCCCAACCTCATATCAGCGGGCTAGGAGGATCCTGTGTTGATCTGTGTATGGGATATAGGGCTTTCGCGAGGGTGGACAGGCAGTTGTACTCATTGGACATCATTGTTATTGTTTGGTTCCCTTTGTGGCGGTTGAGAGAGAGCGAGAGAGAGAGAACATACAGATGAAGAACAGCTGTCCAAAGGAGATCATCCTGTTGTTTTTGTTCGGCATTGTGTGTTCTGCTGTTGTTTGGGGTTATTTTGTGTGCGTTTCTGTGTTTAGTTCCTACATGACTCCATTCAATTAAAGACAATAATAATAATCAGCTGGATATGAAATAATACCAAAAGCTTAAGGATTTCAAAGAAACGCTTTTTAATCTGCTTGTGATTTACGCACGACACACACACACACACGCACAAACATATCACACATCACACACAACACATTCTCCCTGTCTCTTGCTTTCCCACTCTAGTTTAGCCCAGTGAGCGATGGTATGTATTGTTCTGGGTGTGAAGAGAGAAGTATATTCACAAAGCTTTGGTTATTGGAAAATTGAAAGGTGTTGCTTTGCCTTCTTGATAATAGTCAAGGACAGGGGTTGATAGGAATGACTTATTGACCCCAGCGCATCATTGTTAAAACTACTGTCAACCAACAAGCAGCTCAGAATGGCCATTCACAAAGCCTAGACCTTCTACGTAGGAACTCCAACCCACCGACCAGGCGAAGTTGGCTGGTGTGTGTTCTCCTGCCAGTGTTGTCATTGGCATCAAGACCAAGACCTGAGGGCTGCTGGCAGACGTCGCTGTACAATATATTTTGGTCATTGAACTATGTCCACTTTCTTCTTTGTGTGAGGAGAACATTCCCCGTTTGAATTGACACTTTAGTGCTGGTATATTTTCTTACAGGAATTGACTTGACAAGATTTCTAGTTTATGTATACAAGGACAAGTTTTTAAAAGAAGGGAAAGTAGTAGTGGTGCTGCTAAGAAATTTTCCTCATTTAGGGCATGGCGTTGGTGTTTGCCCCGCGGCGCAGGGATACGCTGGGTGTCTTCTGCCGGCTGGCCCAGGAGGCGGGCCTCTCGGTCTCTCAGCACCAGCAGTACGACTCTCAGGTCTGGGATGTCCATCTCAAGGTGAGGGGGCGGGGCTTAGGGGGAGTGGGCAGGGCAACAGCAAAAGACATTGCTCACCCCTTTAAGTAAAAATCTAAAAAATGCTTGCCTAGATTATATTTATATGTGATCCTGTATCAGTAAAGTTAAATTATTATTTTATCTTAAAAAAAATACATATCTGTCTGTCTTAAGATAACCTGGACATATCTGTTGTCAATGCTGATCGTAATTGATAACGATAAGGTTATCAATTAAAATCGAATCCTATAACTGAAATATTCTACAAATACAAAATGCTGGCCAGCCTGTTCTGCTTTTGTTTAGAAGAATCTCTATCCCCCTCCCACTGGCACCCAGCCAGCCAAGCTGTGCTAGTTGGCGTCACAGTTGCACAGCCAGTTAGACTGGACTGAAAACTGTTATTGAGTGGTTTTAATTCTGAAAGTATCCTTGAAAAACAAAGATGGCTAATTGCGTCACACTTGAGAATACAATATTATTATTATACATTTATAATAATGTCTTTTTTCCAAGGCATTTACATTTACAAAAACAATTCAAGGCTGATATTCCAGTTTAACAGTACATAACATGACATCAGTTGTGTGCTTTCTATGTATTTTGTGGGGTTTTCCGTGGCTGATGGACGCAACAGCTGAAGAAGCCTTAGATCATGGGCAAATTAAAACGTGTGTGTGTGTGTGTGTGTGTGGTGGGGGGGGTGTCAGCATGGTGTCAGTGTGTGTTTTGGTGTGATATCATCATATTGAATAGGGATATGTGTGTTTGTGTGTGTGTCTTTGTTTTATGTCTAGCCAATTTTTGTCGGTTCAGTAGGGGATTGATATATGAGCTTACACCTTCACCACACATCAAATACTTTGTGTGTGAGCAAAAAGCGGGATGTGATATATATAACACATCACATACAGATGCTTTTCATTTCTATACGAAGGGAACACACACACACACAAGTGCACACATACAATCATACATCATAAAACACCAACCCTAATATCACAATTGAACAGCACCCCTCATACCATCATACAACACCACCCCTCTAAAAACACAACTCATATCATCTTATAACACTACCCCCCTACACCACACCTCATATCGTCATATAACACCACCCCTTTAACACCACACCTCATGTCATCATATAACACCACCTCTCACATCATCATATAACACCACCCCTCTAACAGCACCCCTCACATCATCATAAAACAGCACCATTTAACACCACCTCTCATAACATCATATAACACCACCCCTCACATCAATATATAACACCACCCCTCATATCATCATGTAACACCACCACTCATATCATCATATAACACCACCACAGATATCATAATATAACACTACCCCTCATATCTTCTTTTATTACACGGCTCTTCTTGCTGTGGATTGCTCCGTTCACTTGCATGGGCCTTCCCAACTTCCGGAGGTCGTTTCTTTTTTGATAATTGACCGTTGCTAAGCATATAATGACCGCTGTCAAGGAAAGTGGATTTTTTGTCTCTCATTCACGTCTTTCGTATCACTCCGCAAGTAGTCCGGTAACTTATCTATCGCAGCGTATTCGGTTGCAAAGCGATTTAAAACAACTTTTGCAAACTATTTCTCTGCTGATCAACACTACGAATGGTAACAAATAAATTGTAAAGACACACAGTATTAAGTTATTTTTTCGTTTTGGCTAGTAGCCATGTAATAAGCGGGATAATGTATAGAACGCCAGTCATTATCCTCATAATGACCGGCGTTCTATACATTATCCCTTACATAACACCTCCCCTCATATCATCATATAACACCACCCCTCATATCATCATATAGCAGCACCCCTCTAAAAAACATGTCTCATGCCATCATATAACATCAAACTCTTAACACCACATTTCATATCATATAACACCACCCTTCATACCAACATAAAACATCACCCCTCATGCCAAATATTACCCCACCCCTCTTAAAACCACCCCTCATGCCATCATATTACCCCAGCCCCTGGAGAGAGGCGGGACCAACCAGAGAAATGAAAAGGCCTCGAAATCTGCAAAAGAATTATACAATTAAGGCCCAACATTGTGGTAAAAAACACTCTTTTAAACACATTGTGTGCATCACAAAAGCCATCAGACAATCTCTGTTGTAAACACAAGTAAACACAAGTAAATATATTCAGGCGGATCTGGGTTTCTTTTCTGTAAAAAAATATTAACTTGACAGAATTTATTGACATTTGAACCTCTGAAGTGACCAGCTGAACACGGCTAACACACGTTCACGCACACACACACACACACACACACACACACACACACACACACACACACACACACACACACACACACACACACACACACACAAACACACACTCCTTCATAGATAACAGCAGATCACTCTGGATATAATTAAACAGTTATTTAAATGGCGACATGGGAGGACCATGAGATCTGACGGTAGACACTTGACTTGATCGAGGCTTCTGACGGTGGAGAAGGCCTTGGAGACAAATTCATTAAAGTTATTAAAGGTTGGGTATGCGATTTGCGAAACGCCAGCAGATTTTGAAAACACAACTCAAATGGTCCTACCCCCTCTCCTTCAACGCTGACTCAAGCTGTGTTCGAAATCGTTCCCTATCATGGATGTAGTGCACTAAATAGGGTGCACGCCATTTTGTAGGGTGTTCGAATTCTCAGTGGTCCACTAGGGCACTATATAGTGGACTTAAAATAGGGTACATACGATGTTCCCTATATGTTACTCCCGTATACCACAATGCAATGCGGTTGTATTTTTCCAGGGGAGAAGAAGAAGCTGAATAATGATGGAGTCTCCGGCTTGTGTTTAGAAATGTCAACAATTTATTTGGGATTTAACATAGAATATTTAACATTCAAAATTAATTTGAAAAAACTTGAACAAGGAAATGTAACATTCAACATCAATACAACCTCCAGCCCGGTTTGTTTAGATGATGTCGGCGCATCACGTCACACAAATACACGGCGCATTTACTGACGCAAATGACGTTTAGAAATGTTCAGCGTAGTGTCCGAATTCTCGTTCCCTATTCCCAATATAGTGCACTATATACACTATATAGGGAATAGGGAACGAGTGTATAGGGAACGATTTCGAACACAGCTTCTGACTCCACCCATTCGAAGTACCTGGACGCGCAATCATGCACGAGCGCGAACAGAGATGCGCGAGAGCGAGCCAGGCTAGCGTAGGTTTTCGTTTAACAACATGGCACTACATTCAGCTGTTTTGCACCCAGTACCGCGGGAAGTAGGGGTGCTGGGGGTGCTGCAACACCCCCTGTCCGAGGCCCTGTCTTATCACAGAAAACGATCATTTCTAAAAACTCCGGCCAAAGTGGAGATTTCTGAAAGCGCCGGTTATGTGTTGTCGTGTTAACGGGGAGAAACGGGATTTTAGGTTCTGAAGCGTCACATTATGCACCAGGAAATGCTTAACGTCATGTGAGCGCCCGCTGTACCGTATTGGTCCGAATATAAACACAAACCCCATTGTAAGACGACCTATATTTGGAAAAAAGATTTGAAGACCAGATCTTGTTTTTATGAATAAATAAATTGTATTCATTGAAATAATATACGAAAATAAAAAGGCATAGAATAAAACACTGCATTGCCACTAAACAGTAGTGCAAATAGGCCGTACTGATGTGTACAGCAAAGACTATTCCTGACACTCCTCTGCCCCGCTGTGTTCGCTCTGGCTGTGGTCGCTCCGAACTGTTTCGGCCCGTGGCAAAGCGAGTCATCCTCGCTGCTGTCCAAGGCATTTTGAGACGCAGCATTTATTTAATGCTCATATGTATAGTGCTGAAAAAAGGTTATATGAAAAAGTGTGAGGGTAGCGGTGGTGCGCTAAACTTGTTCTGTGAGCAGCTGGATGTGAACCATGGTGTGAAGGAAGTGAACACAACGATCGATTTACAACTGTGCGCGCATGCACTGGTGTAATTGAGCTGCGCTGCTATGTATCTTTTTTATCAATGAAACGAGTTGCGAGTCTAGTGCAGGCTGAGTTTTTTTTTTCCAGCACCCCCTGCTGAGAATACGTTCTCGCGGCTATGGTTGCACCAGATGTTATAAACATTAAACGGTCACATAAATCATTACTATTTTTAGAAAATGTATGTTTGTTTCATATAATTGTATTGGAAGTCCTGGTTTTCACTAGGGTTGCTGCGGTGTGGACATTTTCACAACGAGTAATACACTCGTCTCATCACCGGTATTACCGAGTATAAACGGTATAAACTTTGAAACTAGGTCAACCGCCACACAAGCATCGGTTTTTTGACCCTTCTCGTCCTTCAGTTGCCGCCAACGTTCGAAAGCAGCGATTAGGATTATTCTTGATTTCAGTTTTTCTCTTTCAGCGTTTTTATTATCAATTACTCTCTGAAAAAGAGTTTTCCTTCTCTTTGCTGGTGGTGGTGGTGGTGGTGGTGGGGATGGTGGCGTCTTGTCTGCCATGGAAATTTCTACTGCTAGGTCCAAATGTGGATTAACTAGTTCCAGTAGCTACCGCAGGATAACAACAAACAGGAGCTTGCTCTGGGTCACGAGCTCTGGGTCACGAGTACTGCACGAAGGGGTCGCGCGCGGGGCGCGGGGGAGGGGGAGTGCAGTACGACCGTTTGATTGACGTACTTACTGTCCAATGCAACTCGGTGGCAATGGAAATGATTGGCTGGAGTTTTTCGAGCCCTGCCCGTTCCACAGATGATTGACTTGTTTAATTTTCATGTCAGTACTTCTAACTCAGTGGCTGTAAGCGGGTTATGATAAGGATTTCAAGTAATTTTGCAAAAATGGCCAAAAAAGCAAATTCCATACCCAACCTTTAAGTGAATGTTAAAATAATACTTGTTGTTTAATGTTGGTTAATAGACAGATAAAAACCAAGCTCTAATTATTATATGCATATTTCTATCAAAAGTGCATGGTGTGATTTCACGATTTATGTCAAAGAATTCTCACAGAGAAAAAAAAGAAGTGCTTACTTGCTGCATAAGGAGAGAGGCGACAAGTAGTCTGGGAAAAATCTTTGCGGCTGCAGAGCCTGAATGAACCCAGATCCTGTAGCCTGAAGGCTTTGACCACATGACAGAATGGGTCTTAGAGCACATTTGCCACCACTTCAACACCACACCTCAAATCATCATACAACACCACCCCTTCAACACCACCCCTCATATTTACCTCCCTACTCTCTAAGGCCCCGTCCACACGGGCGAAAACTATCTGTTTCCCTTTTATGCGGTTCAGGAATGTCTCCGTAAAGACGGATTCATTTCGAAGCCGCATCAAGCTAGAAACACTACACATTCTAGGCCCATAAGGGGCACTGCTTCTGCTACAGAACTCCAGCAAAAAAAAGAAGAAGAAGAGGCGAGCATGTGCATAAAGCATGGACATGGACACCGGATTCCAAAATGGCGGCCATTCATTCCTATGTAAACTGCTCAATGGCGCAGGGCAACATCAAGGAGAGATATGCTTCCACATCATGGGAGCCTAGCCACGCCCTAGTTCATGACATACCGGATGCAGAAATATTCTTGTTTTTTAGCATTGTTAAAATTGTTGCATCATAAGCGAGAGGTCTCGCATTGTTTACCGACTATGGAAGCAGGGTTCGAGTTAGGTGGGAGCCAGTGGGAGCTGAGATCCCATAGAGAGAGGTCTGGCTCCCATGAAAGCAGCAAACTCAAATATCTGTTGGGGTCTCTGAAAATACAGCAGCATAATATTGTAATTACAAATAAAGCTATTTTCCCTTCCACATACAGAGTAATATTGACGTTAAGTAAGGGATAATAGAACGCCGGTCATTATCGGGAAAAAAACCCCAGACAGGGCGAACCGGACACCGACACGAAACAGCGGTGTCTTGCTTTTACCTGAAAGGGCTTATTTTCGATAATGAGCGGCTACTTGCCAAACAAAAAAATAACTTAGCAAGGTGCCTTTTTACAATTTATTGTTACCATTCGTAGTGTTGATCAGCAGAGAAATAGTAAAACAAACCAGCGCAAGGCCAGGACGGTTCGCCCCCCTGTCCCGTCAACAACTGAGCGCAAGGCCGGTACAGTCTTCTCCCCCCCCCCCCACACACACACTTCAAGAGACCCCCACAAAGATGGAATCATAACTCGAACCCTGCATGGAAGTATAAGTTAACTTCATAAATATGAAAGATTGCTCCATATAACATATAACACCAACAACATAGTAAATCTATGCAGGCCTAGAAAAAATTACAGTTCAATTTTATTGCTTAAGAAACAAGTTCCTTCCAACTATTTACTAAAAATGCAATCAATTATTTATATACAAATAAAAGGTTACATATCGATCAGCAATAAGGTTGGAGTAGCCTACCCACATACATAATTGTAATACGCCATCATTGTTAACTGCCATACACAGCTTAACAAGCAAATGAAAAATGAAATACTAACGTAACTTAAATTAACTTATTAGGCCATTAACAATATTATAAAAATGATACCGTAATGCACCCGTTCTTTGTCTTTGGATCTTTTGAATAAATGGATCAATAAATGGTGAATCGCAATGATCGCAAGCAGAGGAACGTGAGAGTCATTGAGCAGCAACTGAACCAGTCTAAAAATCCATTTAGCACTAAAACAGTTTTAGTGACAGCTATTTCAATGATATGTGTGAGCAGCTGACTCCTTTCAGCTGCTCACCCCTACTTCTCCAGCAAAAAATAATAATATAAAACGACTTATAAAACGATTGAGGTGGCGTTTTGAAAAGAGAAAACTTAATTTACAATTTACAGTACATGGCATAAAGATAATTATGAGCCTCTGATTGATATCCAGACATTTTTTGCGGGGACACATTCCTGTTCCAGACTTACCAGGCTTGACCGCTGAGCACTGGTGGATTGCGGTAGTATGCACTGTTCCCGGGGGCTTGGCATAAAGCCTGCCCGCTGATAACAAACATACAGTCCGAGTACCTCCTCGTAACGCTTTGCGGTGGATCTAAATAGATTAGGTGTATGTGTCAGTCCGTAATCCTTTTTAGCTTCTTTTGTTTGCGGAGCAACATTAAATATTGCACTAGCAACCCAACAAGGGACATGATCAGGCCGCCAGGAACAGTGCATACTTCCGCAATCCACCAGTGCTCAGCGGCCAAGCCCGGTATTGCACCCGTTTTAGCGGGCTGTGGACGGGTCCTTCAATTCATGGTGTCCCAGAAGTAGATAACGCCGGTTGGGAACAGGAATATGTCTCAGATCAAAGGCTCATAATTATATTTATACCATGTTCTAAAAAATAATAAGTTTTCTCTTTTCAAGATGCATCCTCAAACGTTTTATTAGCTGTTTAATGTATTTATTTTTTTTGCTTGAGAAGGAGGGGTGGGCAGCTGAAAGGAGTCGTAGTGAAACAAACGGCCCAGTGCCATTGACCTATTAAAGAAGTGCATGGCTCCATTAACTTCTCGTGTCCGAGGTTTTTCATTTACTTAAAGGTTGGGTATGGAATTCTCTTTTTTGGCCATTTTTGCAAAATTACTTGAAATCCTTATCATAACCCACTTACAGCCACTTAGTTAGAAGTACTGACATGCAAATTAAACAAGTCAATCATCTGTGGAACGGGCAGGGCTCGAAAAACTCCAGCCAATGTTTTCCAGACCCACCGAGTGGCATTGGACAGTAAGTACGTCAATCAAACGGTCGTACTGCACTCCCTCTCCCCCGCTCCCTGCGCATGACCCCCTCGTGCACGTACTCAAAGCTCGTGACCCAGAGCAAGCTTCTGTTTGTTGTTGTTGTCCTACGGTAGCTACTGGAGCTAGCTAACTAGCTAATGGCTTGCTCTCGCGCATCTGTGTTCACGCTCGTGAATGATTGCGCGTCCATGTACTTGGAATGGGTGGAGTCAGAGTCAGCGTTGAAGGAGAGGGGGTAGGACCATTTGAGTTGTGTGTTTTCAAAATCTGCTGGCGTTTCGCAAATCCCATATCATTGAAATAGCTGTTCCAGGCACTGACGTATTGATTACCTGAATGATTATGGGAGACCTACGTAATTTTCCTAATAGTGTTAATAGTCTAATATTAAGATTTCAGTTGCGTTGGTATTTCATTTGCATTTGCTTGTTTAGCTATGTATGACAGTTAACAATGTTGATGTGTTACAAATTACAATTCATTATTGCAATTCATTATTTGGGTAGGCTACTCCAACTTCGTTGCTGGTCGATATTTTACCATTATTGATTGCATTTTTCATAAATAGTTAGTTGAAAGGAATCTGTTTCTTAAGTAAACATTGAACTGTATTTTTTTGGGCCTACATACGTTTACTACGTTGTTGGTGTGTATGTTATATGGAGCAATCTTACATATTTATGAAATTCCCAGAGCAATAAAGTTCTATCTCTTTTTATTTGAACTGCCTGTATGTCCTCTTGATTATTGTATTACAGGGTTAGTTTCATCAGATATTAGTTATACTAGACATCTTTAATCTTATTAACATACAGTAGGCCTGTTTTCCTCTGAATATTGAAATAAAAAGATTCTCACAATTGTATTTCTGTCATTCAGATCTGATGGGTCTGCGTATATATTTGGTCATTTGATTCAAGTTTTCAGAAACAGAAAAATGTATTAAAAAATAAGTTGTAATTA
>NC_044062.1:23228651-23243651 GCF_902167405.1 Gadus morhua | reverse complement strand
AGGGAAATTTGGTTTACAGCAGTGGTAAAGACACAAATGCAACGTAAAAAAAAGACAAAACAACCTGACCAAATACAACCAATAAAATAAAATAAATAAAATACCACTGTTTGTTAATAAAAGTCTATTCCATGGTATGAGAGGAAGACAGAGGTGCAATACCTGATCAGCCCCTCTGAGCATGTCATGACCAGGGGACAGAAACAGGGACAGACACAGGACCTTTAACCATCATGGGTAGTTGTTTGGGTCCATGCCAAAAGGGCATTGATAATTAGTGATTCCTTTTCTTTTTTCTTTTTTTATGCGCCACACAGGCGATACACCGTTAGTGTTGGAGAAGCTTAATCCTTCCTCAGACACGGAAATCAACCTCAACAGCTGCCCAGACAGAGTCCCACACACACAAACACAGTGGCATTACATTAGAAGTGTCCAAGAAGCTTAGCCCTCTCTTGGACAAAGCCATAAACGTCCACCACTGCCCAGACAGAGCTCCCAGTCCCACAGACCTTGCCAGCACAGAGCACAACATTCTCAAACTGGTGGCCGGAGATTGATAGAAATAGCGAATTGTCTCCAGTGTTTTCTTAGTGACGTCATTATTTTAGTATAAGTGACAAATTGGCATAAATTACTATGTTGACGATCATATAAAATATGTTGCCACATTAAAAGGGATTTGGGGTTCACTACTCCTTCAGGAAAGCTCTATTTCATCCTATGCATGTTTTTAAATCACCAGTAGATGTTGTTATAGTAGATTATAGTTTGAATTATTTATATATATGCCGTTGATTATAGTTGGATTTTATGAACTTCAACACAAGCTTGTTAAGAACACAGTTCTACTCACACACACACCTGCTCCTTTGCATCGAACAGAACCTCACCTGTCTTAGTAGATCCCCTCTTTATAATGAGACCATGGCCAATCACCTCTAGTCCACAACTTGTGGACTAGAGGTGTGTGTGTGTGTGTGTGTGTGTGTGTGTGTGTGTGTGTGTGTGTGTGTGTGTGTGTGTGTGTGTGTGTGTGTGTGTGTGTGTGTGTGTGTGTGTGTGTGTGTGGGGGGGGGGGGACTGTGGGTGTGGGTGGAGGGGGGTGTGGGTGTGTGTACACAATCTTTCATTTTTTCTCAAATGAAAAGTCTTAAAACACACTTCATTTGTGTTAATGTATTACTTGACTATTCGGTTTGTAGGCACTTGTTTTGGTTTGAAAATTGAGTAATTTTCACCAATGTATATATATATATACAGTCTATATTTGTAGCTCCATTGGCCACACAGTTACTGTTATTATGTTGCATATTACTTTTGAGATTACTCTTGAGTAGAGCTAGCAGGATACACTTCCAAAACAGTGATTTATACGTTTTAGGATTAAATCAGATGTCTCCAGTTTAATTACATTTTAGTTATGCTTTAGGGTTGAGGGCAGGGTACTTTGTAATTTGTCTATTGTGTAGAATTTATACATTGAAATATTCTTTTTAAATACCATGTCGAAAATCACACTATAATAATGTTTAATAACTACTACCCAAGTGCTGGCAATAACAACATTTCCCACCAGGTTGTCTGAATTACGCTATTGTTTTAGTAACCCTAACCCGGTTGTTTTTGAGCTGCTAAACATCCTGACCCATGTGTGTGTGTGTGTTTCAGATGCAGGGAGAAGGAAAGGACGCATACGATGACAACATCCACTACCCCATCCTGCTCACCCTGACACGGGGGCCTCTGCCCCCCCCCCTCGGCCACACTCAGTAAAGCAGACTTTGCTTTGGCTCCAGCCGACACCCCTCCAGAGACCCTCAGTGCAGCCTTCGTGTGCTTGTTGGTCCATGTTGAGCGAGGTGTATGGAGTGTATTTCAGGAAATGGAAAAGAATCCAATGGATTCCTCAGCAATGCAGTCCCACAGTATTAGAAGCAAAATGTATACATTTTATACCCAGGTTTTGCACCATATTGCCACAGTGGGAAATAGAAAGGGTGAATTAATTTACAAATATATAATGTGTGAGATGGTGTGTGTGTGTAGGCTATTTTAGTACTCCTGTGTGTCGGAGTTGAACAAGCTGGTTGTTTTGACAGGTGATGGCCAGTGTCCCAGAATCATTAGCCCTACCCAATCCAGCCTTAGAGCTCTAGGCATTCAGCTTGAGCATTCGAATTACCCTGCTTTAGTCAGCTAGCCTGAGAGCTCTATTCACCCAGCCTGAGAGCTCTATTCACCCAGCCTGAGAGCTCTAGTCACCCAGCCTGAGAGCTCTAATTAACCAGCCTGAGAGCTCTAGTCCTCCAGCCTGAGAGCTCTAGTCCTCTAGCCTGAGAGCTCTAGTCCTCCAGCCTGAGAGCCCTAGTCCTCTAGCCTGAGAGCTCTAGTCCTCCAGCCTGGGAGCTCTCGTCACCCAGCCTGAGAGCTCTCGTCACCCAGCCTGAGAGCTCTATTCACCCAGCCTGAGAGCTCTAGTCGACCAGCCTGAGAGCTTTAGTCCTCCAGCCTGAGAGCTCTAGTCCTCCAGCCTGAGAGCTCTAGTCCTCTAGCCTGAGAGCTCTAGTCCTCCAGCCTGAGAGCTCTCGTCACCGAGCCTGAGAGCGCTCGTCACCCAGCCTGAGAGCTCTCGTCACCCAGCCTGAGAGCTCTATTCACCCAGCCTGAGAGCTCTATTCACCCAGCCTGAGAGCTCTATTCACCCAGCCTGAGAGCTCTAGTCAACCAGCCTGAGAGCTCTAGTCCTCCAGCCTGAGCGCTCTAGTCAACCAGCCTCAGAGCCAGTCAGCACCGTCCTAGTCAGCCAGCGACAGTCCACAGTCCCTGTTCTAGTCACTCAGCCTGAGACCCAGTCATTCAGTCAGGTGGCAATCAGTCAGTCACCCCAGACAGCAAAGTCAATTCCATTGCAAGACACTCTATTACCTGCTCATTGAGGCAGTTGGCCAGGCCATCTGTCAGCCTGGCTGACAGTCCGGAGCAGGGCTGTAGTCAGTGTTTACCCTGTGCCACTGTGCTCTCCACAGGCCAACTACACACGCTAACGCGATGCTGAGGGCCCATTTGCTTTCTTTTCCCTTACACTCTTCCCTTGCCACTTTCCCTACCCCCTGTTTTTATTCTATATTTGGCCATTCTCCTCGTTTAGTCAGAGGTCAGTAATATAAACGCTCTTTAATTTCAACAGAGCAGTAGATAAGATTAGTGTGTTGTGTGTGTGTTTGCGTGCGTGTGTGTGTGTGTGTGTGCGTACCAGTGTGTGTAAGAGTGACAGGAGCAGACACAAAATGCACAAAGTGTAATGGCAGTATATAAATGTGATGACAGGGACCCTCATACTGTGTGGACATGAAACAGAACGCTAAACCTGTACACACTCTGGAGCGTGTTGTCGCTCACATCATTCCTGTTCACAGCAGTCCTCTGCTCTGACTGACTCATTGGACTTCAGTATTCTCTCCGTGTTTCTGAACTGGGTTCATTTGTAAGCCTCACAGCCAGTATAGTACCTCACATGGCATGAAGCACACTTTATTCATACTTAATCAAATACATTATATCTTATCAAAAGAGTTCTTCATTAAAAAGTAAAACTTGTTCTAGCCACAGAGCAATTGTTTCTCAGTTGCTGATTTCAGCGACAGACAACAAACAAACACAAGACAGGAAGACTAATGGGTAGTACACAGATTAAGCAGAACCAACATCGCAGTATTCTTCTGGCCTTAACCCAAACCAAAGCTCCATTGCCTTAATTTAAGCATTTATCTGCAAATGTTATTGTTTCATAACACCAAGTATAGCACCAACTGATCCATGAATGGGTGCCTTCACACAGCAGGGTCTAGCACCAACCCATCGGGTATGGCTGCCTTCACACAACGGGAAGCCGCTGCTTGTAGGAGCCATGGCATCTCTATCTTTGTTGGCTATCAACTGACGCACTAATGCTGTGTTGGTGAGCTCTCTGCTTAATTATTCACATGACAGGCATTGATACAACGTAAAGGATTTATTGTGGTTCTGTCTAGATCAAGTGCTACCCTCAGATGGTATTAATCAGACAGCTCTTCAGGGTCATTAGTTGGTTTGGACATGGGATGGAATGCTTTGCAGTGTTAAATATACAAATTTAAGCTTTATGAACAAAATACATGTTTATTTTGTACAGCCCTTTAAAAAGGTTCATGTTCCACATCTGTCTGTACATGACAGATTGACTGAATGGACACCTTTCATGTCTATGAAATAATATTAATCATAGAAAGCCATGACCATTGAGACTGTGCTGTGATGTCGTTCTCGTCTTTAGTGACATCATAACCAATCAAGTGACTGGGATCCCAGTTATTCTCAGCATCTCGACTGTTTGCTATTGACCCTCGTCATAATTATGACCTTTCACAATCTTCAGTTTGGTCAATTCGATTATATTGTGGAAAACTTATGTACCCTGGTAAGTGGGTGGGAAAAGGCAACAATGGAGACATTTTCTTCCTCCCATCACTGCTGTGTGTTTCAGTGACATCACTGCTGTGTGTTTCAGTGAAATCACTGCTGTGTGTTTCAGTGACATCACTGTTGTGTGCTACAGTGACATCACTGCTGTGCGTTTCACTGACCTCACTGCTGTTTGTTACAGGGACATCACTGATGTGTGTTTCAGTGACATCACTGTTATTTTGATACAGAGACATCACTGTCGTGTGTTTAACTGTAATCAGCCCTATCTACACCATTTCCCTTGGCAGCTAAGCAATGTTTCACCAGACTTTGAATACTGCTGTGACCACAAGGAGTTTATTTTAACATATCAGTTGTACCCACTTCTGCTGTGAACACAAGGTATTTCTTTACAGCGCCCTAAAAAGTTAAAAGAGGCAACCCTTGAACACTTTCGTGTATAATTGATTCCTAGATATGTCTTGTATCTCAAACTATCCTTTCATTGTTAAAACAAATGAAACAAGTATTTTCTCAAGGGGGTCAAGTGTCAATTTGTGTTGAATATGAGTTGAATTTGATGAATAAAATAGCTTTATGTTAAATTGTTCTATTGTGTTTCTTAGTGTTGATTGTTGATCATTGGCCTTGTCAACACAAGCATTTCCAATCCCTCTTCAAATCGCAACTTTGAGGACGGTTGTGAGATCACGATGCAAACAAGGTTGTGTACAAGGTCGTTTTCTGGTCTACAGAGTCTTTAGTATAAGTGTTGTCCAGTCCCATTCTCCCCTATAGCTCTTATGTCTCCTGTCCACCAATATGAAGCCAGGCAAATGTAATGCGTACATGTCTCTAAAACATCGCTGTGGTTGGCCTTCTGTTTTTGTAATGACTCTGTATCCCACCAAGTCCCCCTCGAGAAGAAGTATTTTGTTGAGTTGTTGCAGGAAGGGAACGGTGGAAACACGAGTGAGAGCTGAAGAGTGAAACATGTTGGACTCCTGGAAGTGTAGTTTAGTGTTATCTAAAAGATTTGGGTAGAGGAGAGTTGAGATTGTACGTAAGTAGATTTCAGAGTAATACTTGGTTTGACTGAATAACAGACCAGGATCAGGCAAAAGGTAAAAGAAAATATGAGAAGAAAACCCACCCACTCTGGCGTTCCACTATAAGTGTCCCAGGAGCCTAGCCCTCCCAGGGCCGGCACCAACACCCTCCCCTCCACAGAAAGAGCTCCATAGTAACACTCTAACACACTGCGATGTGAGTGGTCCCTTTTCGTGTCTGCTTCACTTTTTTATAGTCCCATTTATTTTTTTAATCAAGCAATTATTAGCAACAGTGAAAAAACGGCCGAGATTAGGATCATAGAAGACATACTACGATGTTTAAAGCAAAAACAACACAATTCTAGGTTGCCTGGAATTTAAAACAATTGATTAAATTAAATTCCAGGCAACCTAGAATTGTGTTGTTTTTGCTTTAAACATCGTAGTATGTCTTCTATGATCCTAATGGTACACCACGGTGTCTTTGCCTATTCTCTAAGATTTTGCGCAGGATGTCAACGTGAAACCTGGATATTGGTAATCAGACCAGACCTAAGTCTAAACAGGCTGAGACTGACGTGAGCGTGTGTCATATAAACAATTTGGGTCACTAGATGAAGGAAATCAAATCTTGACTCCAGATATTGCTTGCTTGTAAACAGGGCTGTTGTTATTGGAAACAAAGACACATTTATTCTCCCCTCCATTAATCCTCCCGCTCAATGTGTTCAGCCCCTGGTTTGCCACAAGATCAGGAATTGAATAAAGTTTTCCTTAGCAAAGGATCAGCTGCGCCCTGTGCATAAACACAATGGCCTACTACAGGCTGAGCTGGTACCACACAAACAACAGTTTAAACACACACACTCAAACACACACACACACACACACACACACACACACACACACACACACACACACACACACACACACACACACACACACACACACACACACAAACATTTATCAGGCCTAGGGTTACAGACCGCCCCTCCACAGGAATAAATGAGATGGGATGGGGGGGCAAGCTGTTAATCATTTATGTTCACTGTCACTGTTGATCAGGAAAAGAGAGAGAGGGCGAGAGAGAGGGCGAGAGAGGAGGAAAAAGGGATGGAAGGAGAGAGCGATTGTGAGAAAGAAAGGTACTTATAGAGAGGGGGAGAAAGGGAGGGAAGGGGAGAGAGATAGAGTGAGAGAAAGGGAGGGACGGAGAGAGGGAGAGGTAGAAAGACAGAGAAGGAGAGAGTGAGCTGAGGTGGGGGACAAGACCCTGGATCTATATTTTGATATTTTTAGAAAGAAAGAAGGCAACCTCGAAATAGTACAAACCGTGACCAAACTAATTGAGGGGAGAGAGACGGGGAGAGGAGAGGGATAAAGAGTGGTGAGACGGGGAGAGGGAGGAGAGAGTGGTGAGACTCGGAGAGGAGAGGGGTGAGACACGGAGACGAGAGGGTTGAGACACAGAGAGGTGAGGGGTGAGGCATGGAGAGGAGCGGGGTGAGACAGGGAGAGGTGAGGGTGGAGGGTGGGGTGAGACACAGAGAGGAGAGGGGGTGAGACACGGAGAGGAGAGGGGTAAGACAGGGAGAGGAGAGCGTGGAGGGAGGGATGAGACATGGAGAGGAGAGGGCTGAGACAGGGAGAGGAGAGGGTGGAGGGAGGGTGAGACACGGAGAGGAGAGGGGTGAGACAGGGAGAGGAGAGGGGTGAGACACAGAGAGAAGAGGGGTGAGACACGGAGAGGCGAGGGGTGAGACGAGGAGAGGGGTGAGACAGGGAGAGGAGAGGAGTGAGACAGGGAGAGGAGAGGGTTGGGGGTGGGGCAGTCAGGCATTAAGAGGCAGACAGATTGACCAGCCGAGTGAGCAGAAAGAGAGAGAGTGAGAGAGAGAGCTCCATGCTCGACACAAGGGCCCCATTAACTTGACCACTTGCCCTTTGCACACAAAGGCAGGGACAGCCTACTACCCCTCCCACCCAATTATCCATGATTAGGCTCAGTACACCGCGTCAAGATGGAGGGAGAGAGAGAGGGAGGCAGCGGGAGAGAGCAAGTGAACAGGTGTGTTTGTTTGAAGTGTGCTGCAAGTCTGTAAAATTTGCAACCAACATATCGTTGAAATGGAAACTATTTGAAGTTGATGTCTAAATGTAAATGTTTGTTTAGACTGTAATCCAGAGAGAGAATGTATTGAATGTTATCAATTTGTATATGTATTTGTTTCATCCATCATTTACTAATGTATAAATAATACATATTTTGGTTTATTTCTATGCTTTGGCAAGAAGTTTTTGCAAATAAATCTAAATTTAATATAATTTTATTTGGGAGGGACAGAGAGGAAACATGATTGAACTTCTCTGCACAACTTGAAGAACACACTATCTAACTGTCCACTAGACTCGAGGTTCTGATAGGACCAAACATTGCACGCACACTTGTCTGCCTCCATGGTCCAGTGTGTCTATGTGCGTGGTGTTGAGAACCTCTGGTCAGCTAGCTGGCATCCCATGGTTCAGGGCTAGTTGTCATAAACACACAAACGCTCACTCGCTCACTCACTCACTCACTCACTCACTCACTCACTCACTCACTCACTCACTCACTCACTCACTCACTCACTCGCTCGTTTGCGGGACTTGTGGTATACAGACGCAGATGGCACATGCAAGATGGGCCCCCAATGACACGAAGACCTGTGTACAGGTCCATACTACACACACACACACACACACACACACACACACACACACACACACACACACACACACACACACACACACACACACACATACACACACACTAACTAATGAACATATCTACGAGTAAGAGCATAGGAAAAGAGTGACGTTGGATACATGAATGGACGTTCTCACATCACAAGAACCTACATTAGTTGTGGTAACCTCCCCCCACCTCTTAAAACCTTTCATGCCTGTCCCCCCCCCCCCAACGTGTCATTTCAGATGGAGCCTTTTTTCTTATTGTCCACTCATTCATTACCGGGAGTGGAGTCACTTGTCTCTAGATTTCCTCCCTTCCTGCTCACCCTCCTCTTCCTCTCTCTCTTGTTGTTTTTCCACTGGTTCTCTGGTCGAGAAACCTTCTCTCAGACTTCCATGCGATTGTAACTGCTTTTGATAAACAAATAAATACACTACTTTGCGCAAACACAAATTTCAGTATAGATACAGATGGTGGCGCTAATTAAAGTTCACAATTTTGCCAATAACGTGTTAACTTGTTAGTTTTAAGATTTTTTTTTTATATGTGTACAATGTGACTCCAATGTTACTCGCTATTAATTTTTTTGGGTTGGCACTGTTTGCAAAAAAAAACCTTAGTTTGCACACCTCACCTTTCCACAATGTCCCCAAATATTTACCAACATCTTATAGTCCAACAGAGAAATTAGAAAATAATATGTCTGCTTTCTGCCAAAATTAGCTTATAGAAATAATTATGCTGGGTTAGCAAGGGCTGATCATCATGAGATTGTGTGTTCATAAGTAGCATTATACCTATAACTATGATGTCAGATTTAGTATTAACCCTCACAATATGTTGGCAGGCACACATTTTGAAGAGTTGGTGAATGAACCTATTTAACATCTCCATAAAGTTCTGCATCACATCATGAGCTTCAAACAAAGTAAGCAATCTATGATTGCTGGTGAGACAGGGACAAGAGATGAGTGAGACAGGCAGAGGAGAGGAATGAGAGAGGGAGAGGAGAGGACAGGAGTGATACAGGAAAATGAGAGGAGTGAGACAGGGAGATTGACAGGCTTGAGAGAGGTAGAGGAAGGAGTGAGACAGGGAAAGGAGTAAGAGAGGGAGAGGAAAGGAGTTAGGCAAGAGACAGGAGATGAGAGAGACAGGAAAGAAGTGAGACAGGGAGAGGAGAGGAATGAGACAGGGAGTGAAAGGGGAGAGAAAGGGAGAGGAGGGGTTGAGACAGGTAGATTGAGAGGAGTTAAAAAGGGAGGAGAGGAGTGAGACAGGCAGATGAGAGGGGTGAGACAGGGAGAGACAAGGGGTGAACAGGGAGAGGAGAAGGGTGGGACAGGGAGAGCAGAGGGCTGGGGGTGGAGCAGACATTAAATGGCAGACATATTGACCAGCCGAGTGAGTGGGTTCTCAGCATCCATCAGGCCAAGTTAAGGATCGGGTTGACAGTGAGTTCAACATGTGCGTGACCTGCCCATGGGTTTGAGCCACGGAGCCCGGCTGCTGTTGAAGATGCCTAATGTCCATGCGTAAGATTAAATGGTCGCTTGTCAACTTGTATGCAGACTACATTTTCTCTCATATTCAAAGGTGCCCCCCCTCTCATCTACCAGCAGAGTGCCTCTCTGCTGCGTGTGTTTGTGTCCCTGAAGTGGAATGCGCTAAAGCCCCTGAGAGCATTTTTCTTCTTTTTAGAAAGCCATTCAGTATTAAGGATGTGTATTAGTAGAGGCTACTTACCCTCCACACACACACACACACACACACACACACACACACACACACACACACACACACACACACACACACACACACACACACACACACACACACAAATACACACACACACACACACACACACACACACACACACACACACACACACACACACACACACACACACAAATACACACACACACACACACACACACACCTGAAGCGGGCTTGAGGACAATGTTTTCCATTACACTACAGAGAATTTGGAAAATTGTAGAAGTGAAATGTATTGGTTTATGCTACTCAAACGCAACGGCAAATGTGATAGTGGTGATGTTATGTATGGGTGTCTGTCTGATTTATTTTTGAATGGCTATAAATACAATATCTTATGAAAAATATCAGTGTGTTTGTGTCTGTGTGTTTTCTACAGGCAGCTTGTAGTTTTCTCTCCATCAGACCCATTAAACATGGCTATCCGGATAGAAGATTGACTTACTCAAGGACTACTGACTAGACATTAGATCAAGAGAAGACCCCCGCCCACACAAACACAGACACACATAGACACACACAATCAAACACACACTCATGCAAACACACACACACACACACTCATACAGAAATGCACACATACACACACACACACACACACACACACACACACACACACACACACACACACACACACACACACACACACACACACACAGACATACACACACACACACGCAGACAGAAGGACAGACAGACAGGCAGACAAACACACGCATATACACAAACAGACTCACTCACTCACTTATAAATGCATGCAAATAAGGACTTGCATAGTTAAACATACAGATGCGTGCACATACAAACACACAAATACAAATGCATGCAGACACACACACACACACGCAAACACACTCTCATCATCACCACACTGCATTGCAATTTACACACAGCTTATACTAATTGGCTGTTAATTAAGGGGGGTTGTGCTGTTGACAAAAGCACTCAAGCAACCACTGATTAGGTCAGATGGATGGGAGACAGAGAGAGAGAGAGCCAGAGAGAGGAAATGTGCACCAGAAAGAGTGTGAGATGTTTAGTCCCAAGGCAAGTGCTTCCTACCAATGTTGACTGTTTACACATGCAGTTTCATGCCAACAGGGTTAGCCATCAACCGGCCTTTAGCACCTGCCCTCTCTCTCTTACCCACTCGCTTACCCACTCGCTTACTCAATCACTCACTCACTCTCTCTCTCTCTCTCTCTCTCTCTCTCTCTCTCTCTCTCTCTCTCTCTCTCTCTCTCTCTCTCTCTCTCTCTCTCTCTCTCTCTCTCTCTCGTACTCTCTCTTGCTCTGTGTGTTTCTCTCACTCACTCTGTTCTTTCTCTATCTCTTTTTCGCTGTCTCTCTTTCACACTCTTATACTCTCTCTCACACTATTTCCCTCACTCACTCTGTCTCTCCCTCATACTCTCTTTCTATAGCTCACTGTCTTGAAGTATCTTTCTCTCCTCTATCCTACTCGCCCACACTCTCACACTCTCACTTGCTTTCCCTCCAAACAATAAGCTTTTCCCTGCCCTGCAGTTTCCAGTGTTGGTTGGTCAGCCAGTAAATCACCTAGACAGCCTATGTGAGCTGCAGCCACGCAGAGCGTTCAGGAGTCTCCTCTTGTCAATGCCAGCCAGCAGTGATTGTATTTCATTCACCTTCTAAGATGTGCTCTTTTCAGGTTATTAACTACACTTCACACAAAAAGTAAGCAAATTTGTGTTTGGTCGATTATTTCTCTGTGATAACAATGCTTTTTGGCAATAAATCTTATACCGTTGGAAAGCCTGTTTATGTTGACCATGTTTGTGTGCGTGCGTTTGTTTGTGTGTGTGTGTGTGTGTGTGTGTGTGTGTGTGTGTGTGTGTGTGTGTGTGTGTGTGTGTGTGTGTGTGTGTGTTTTTGTGTGTTTGTGGGTATCAGGTTAAAGAGAGATTATTAGTGTATGCGTGTGTGGCTGTGTGTGTGTTTGCTTGTGTAATTGTTTAAAACCAACCTATGATCCAAAAGCTATCAGAGTTTGCCCTGTGCTGTCTGGCGTGGCCCTCCACACCGTGCCTCCTCTGTGGAACCCCCGGCGCCGTGCCTCCTCTCTGTCTGCCCTGTGCTGACTGAAGCCCCAACGCTGTGCCTCCTCCGTCTGCCCCCCTGCACCTGTTGTCTGACCCGCCGCCTCCTGAGACTGAGCTCCCGGTCGCCTCGAGGGCCGCGTACTCCCAGCCACTCAAGGCGGCTCTGTTGGGAGAAATGCACACAGATTATGTCCCAACCTAATCCAACCACAAAAGATGACTCTCTGATTTAATACCGAGGTTGGCTAAGGGTTAGCCCGCAAGTACGCACACACACATTCTCTCTCGCACACAGACGCACACACACACACACACACACACACATGCACTCACAAAGCGAAGAGAGCGAGTGGTAAACACTTACCTTTCCATATGTGTACAAGGACAGCTGCAATTAACCTTAAGCTGAGGCAGCCCTGTGCTCTTTTAGATCGGCTGAATGTGAAGTGTTCCCCATAACTACCGGGAGCCAGTGGTTTGGTGTGTGTACGTGTGTCTGTGTGTGAGTGTGGATGTGTGTCTTTTTGTGTGTGTAGGTATATAGGTATTTTATTGGAGTACAATGCAAAAGTCAATGCAAAGTTGTTGCTTACACCTGTTAGCCACCTGGAATATCCAACGGGGGAAGACTTTATTTTTCATCCCAATTAGATACCCCTGTGTTGTCCTTCATCACAGTGAGTGAGTGAATAATGGAGTGAGTGCAGCCACCTCACCAGCCGCTAGCCCTTTAGGTAGTGTCTTATAGCCTTTTAGGTACCATCTGCTAGCCCTTTATAGTGTCGGCTAGCCCTTTAACTAGCGTCTGTTAGCCATTTATAGCGTTGGCCATCCCTTTAGGCAGCGTCGGCTAGCCCTTTATAGCTAGAGCTAGGCCTTGAGGTAGCGTCTGCTAGCCCTTTAGGTAGCAACGGCTAGCCCTTAAGGTAGCCTCTACTAGCACTTCAGGTAGCGTCTGCTAGCCCTTTAGGTAGCGCTGGCTGTAGCCACACCATCTCTGAGTCCGCCACACTCATGCTCTCTGCTCAAAGGCTCTGAGGGATTATTAAGATCAATTCTATGACAAGGATTTTGGGACACAACCCCCTTTCAAATACTTATTTCTGTGTGTTTGTGTGTTTGGTTGTCTGTATGTGTGCATGTGTGTGAGAGAGAGAGAGAGAGAGAGAGAGAGAGAGAGAGAGAGAGAGAGAGAGAGAGAGAGAGAGAGAGAGAGAGAGAGAGAGAGAGAGAGAGAGAGAGAGAGAGAGAGAGAGAGAGAGAGAGAGAGAGAGAGAGAGAGAGAGAGAGAGAGAGAGAGAGAGAGAGAGAGAGAGAGAGAGAGAGAGAGAGGCTATACGGCTATATAGCGGCTAAATCAATGATCTTTAAGGTAGTAAATTATTCAAACGGGCAGTATTAAGGTGATACATCTTCATATGTTTCTGTGAATGACACTTTAAACAGATCTCATGAAGTAGTTTGCAACGTCAACGGTGCATACATTGTGTATATTAATGTTCCTCATCACAGCGTCCCTCTCCAATCACAGGAATCTAGAATCAATATGTTCGGAATATTGTGTTCATATAATATGTTCATACATTAAATACAGGATATATGCGTGCACGTTAGGCCTACATACAATTAAATAATGGCAATAAGTCGTAAACAGGTGCATATGGATACATACGATAGCTGTGGGAGGGGGAGGGGGTCAGTCGATGGCAACCACCATAGCACCCATGACATTCACGGGACGTGGACCCAGGCCTATTAAAGAGAATATGCCACAAAACGTAGGCATGTCACACATTTAGAGCCATTATTGTAAAATCTGCCGTGGACCAACGTAGTTACTAAATTCTGGTGTGAGACGGGGTTTAAGGGACGTGGTTATTTCCGTTTTTGAGGAGGTCTACTGCAAAAATCTGAAAATCTGAAAAATCGGATTGTTGATTTGACGTATACCATACGTCAAACAACAATCCCCCACCTCCCCCGCGCCCCTTCAATCATGCTCTGGGACATGATTCAATGTCTAAATTGTTGTGAGCATGAACACGAAATCGCATGATACTGGGATGATACACAAAATATGGACCTTCCAAGTGTCTTCATGTTACAGGTTGCATGTTTACTTATTTTTTATGTCATGCTTTATGAGGAATCTCTCCATAAATCTATTCATTCAATCGTGTTTAATGGTCTTATTTGTACATATGTGCCTGTATTTTACCGTACAAGTGTTAATGCCCGCAATAGTCTGTGACTTGTGATTTGTGCGTAGTTTTGTGCTTTATGTGTTTATGTGCTTTCCTGTCTGCATGTATGTGCTCTTGCATGTAATGGTGTTTGTGACACACATGTGCGTTTGTGCGCGTAGTGTCGTGGATAAAACCCACGGTCAAATTACGAGAGGTCGAGAAGGACTAGGGTTGAATGATAAAGGCTTTATTGTCACCGCAGTCAGTCTCAGAGTTCCGCGTTATATCCTAATTGTGTGGCCTCCACTAAGATGTCCTTGGCCAATAACAATGCTCTAAACTACGGGCCCTTAACGTTCACGCCCACAATGTCCAAAATACATTCCATACAGTAATTCCAGCATTACGTACAAAAGGGTTGCATGTTAAACATTAGTCACATGAAGTTACATATTATACATTAGTAATATGAAGTGAGGTCTTTCATTAAAATCCATTCATCGCCTTGTTTATTAACCTGATCTTAAATCACCATGACTTACCAAATGGGTTTAAGAGATGAGCCCTGCGAAAGCATTATCAATTTAAACAGTCAAATATGCATTTGTACTAGTTAACAATCCCACTTTATTTGTCTGTGGCATACAGTCATAATCCTAAAGCTGACAGTGTCTGATTTTAACCGGGGTATGGATTAGTTAACTTAACTCTAATTTGAAGCCTATAGATTACACATTCTAAAGCCA